>NC_056743.1:1797738489-1797820989 GCF_019279795.1 Protopterus annectens
GGATACTAGTCAGTAAGAGCCCCCGGTCATATATAACAGGCTGCTTATCAGATAGCCTCAGTAATCACTCCCCCAACATTCCTACTCAAAAAATACCTATACCAAGCTAAACCTGTCATCTACCATCAAATACGTAAAAAAACTAAACTTTAACCCACTCACATTCATCTCATCCCTCAAAGAATGTAACTGGCATGCTCTAAAGTACCTCAGTCTAGATGATGCAGTTGAATTTTTTAATACCACCTTCCTGAACATCCTTAATTATCATGCCCCCATAGGACTTTCCAGAACCAAAGCACAACCCTCCCCATGGCTACAGAAAACAACTAAGTCAGAAATGAATAACAGGGATAAAGCCTGGGAGCACTGGCGCAAAACCAAAACCCCCTCAGCTAGACAGAAATTCCTAGAACTACGCAATAGAGTCAAAAAGCTAATAAAACAGGACAAATTCCAATACTACCAGTCTGCCCTAAACTCCTCACAACACAGCCCCAAACAATTCTGGTCCCCCATAAACTCCATCCTCCACCCAGGTAAAGTCAGTACCCCTCCTCCTAACATCCCTCACTCCTCAGAAAATATTGCTACCTCATTCAACACACACTTCACCCAAACCATACTATCACTAGCTAAACAACACAAGGAGCCTCTCCTCCAACCCACACCTTCAACTAGTAATCTCCCCACTGCCTTCTCTTTTTCTCCTGTACCTACCTCCAACATAAAAAAACTCTTAACTAAACTTAAACCCACCAAATTAGCAGCAGACAGTCTCCCAAGTGAATACCTACAAATCACAGCTGATGCTCTGGCCTACCCAGTATCCATCTTGATTAACCGATCTCTGTCAGAAAGTTGCGTTCCCACATTGTGGAAAGTATCACATATAATTCCCCTCCACAAAGGCGGACCCTCCACAGAACTAACCAATTACTGCCCCATAGCTATTCTCTCTCCACTCTCCAAAATACTAGAGATGCATACACTCTCAGGTCTCAGACTACCTCCTTACTAACAACCTCCTTTCCAGTACTCAGCACGGTTTCCGACCAAACCATAGCACCACCACTGCCTTACTCTCCTTTACTAACACTATCCTTCAGCATAAAAACAATGGCTATCTCTCCTCTGCTACTTTCCTAGACCTATCTAAAGCATTTGACATGGTCCCACACAAACAACTTATCTCTGTCCTCAATAACCTATCCTTCTCACAATCGGTCACCAACTGGTTTCAGAGTTACCTGTCTGACCGCCAACAATCCGTTGTATGGCAGAATGACATATCTCCCCAACTACCTGTCTCCATAGGGGTTCCCCAAGGATCCATCCTTGGACCCCTACTCTTCTCTGTTTACACCAATAATCTAGCCTCTGCCACCAAACATGGCACACTCATACAATACGCAGATGACTCGACCATCATCTGCTCAGCCCAGTCCCTACCAAAACTACAAAAAGTCACACAGGAAGCCTTTTCCTCTGTTGCAACATGGTTATCCGATGCCCGATTAATACTCAACCCAAACAAAACTAAACTACTCATCTTCCAACCCACCAAACATACTCAAAACAACTCTCACTTTAACATCACGGCAAAAGACAACACCACTATAGACCCAACTGAACACACCAAATTGCTAGGAGTGGAAATAGACAATAAACTAAAATTTGACATTCACATATCCATGACTATACAAAAAGTCCACAAAAAACTAGGAGCATTATACAGAAATAAGCAATTTCTCACCAAAGCAGCAAAGATTTCAATCGCAAATTCCCACCTTATCTCCACCCTACTTTATGCCTCTCCAATATATACCAACCTAAGGCAATGTGATCTAAACAAGCTAGAGACCTGCTACAACATAATCACCAAATTCGCCACAGGGGCATCCTACCGTAGTCACCACTGTCTCTCACTTGCTGAACTGGGCTGGCTTGAACTCCCTCACCTCCTTCAGTGGTATCAACTCTCACTCGCCCACAAACTAGTAAACCATCCACTAAATGTCCCATCCCTCCAGAATCTACTCCAACCCTATCGCACCACCAGACCACTAAGATCCAGCAGCAAAAATCACTTGCAGATCACTAAAGCCAATAACTCTGCTGGTGAAGCACTATTCTCTTGCGCCATAGCCAAATTATGGAACTCACTCCCACCCACAATTACCTCCATACCATCATGCACCCACTTCAAAACTTTACTAAAAGCGCACCTAAAAACATGCTGGCTATGCCCTTGCAACTCCCACTCTAATATCATCCACCCCATCCAACCACTACCTTTTTTTCCACTCCACTAACTACCTTGATTATAGCAAGCTCAGATGCTCATAAACCAGTACTTGTTATACAGCACAAACTTCTTCTTCTTGTAACATTTGTTAACGTCTGGTATGCACTTCACAGATAAAGATTCTAGTTGTCTACTGATGTACTATGTTCTTCATCTGTAAATATGTTGTAAGTAATTGCTATGTAAATGGTTATTCACTATGTAATCCAATGTATATACTGTCTGTTTATTTTAACTGTGGAGCTTTTCTCCCCGGGCCTCTGCTGAAAATGGACCTACGTCCAGTCGGACACTCCCAGTCAACAAATTTAAATAAATAAATCAATAAATAAATAAATAAATTGTGTTGAGCTACTGATACAATCACACTTTTCAGTGAAAACAAAGTTTAATTAGAAAACACTCCATTTTCTTATGATGTTGCCTACTCTCCCATTACCCTTTTCTACCTTTTTGTCTTTTACATTGGATACTGCTCATGATGTATATTTCATGGTTTATGCCTCATAGTTCATACTTTTTATCTTTTCAGTTTGCTCCATCATGAATAGCAGAGCTCCTTGCATAGCCTTTTCTCCTGCCCAACATTACTCAAATATTGTATCTGTTTTTGTTCTTATAATACAATAAATTTGATATTGGACACCCCGCCCTGTCCTATCATATCACCTATTTCTACTGAGTACCGTGAGATTATTTGGGAAGACCCACCCCCTTAGTTGCTTAACCTTGAATTATCTTCCGTTTCCTCCCTTACTACTTAACAAAAAAAATACACTTTATTCAGCTGCTTTTACTATATTTGTGTCTCTTCCTACTTTATTACTTTATTTTGCTCTTGCTGCTTGTTCTTAAAAGTGTTGAATTGCATTTATTCTGCTGCATTTATTACTGCATGTTAGTAGCCTGATTAAATTTTAATTGTTATTCTAAGCTTCTTAGTTTTGTTTTAAGGATGTGGGCTCCAGGCCAGTTATTTTTCATTAAGAAGGTTTGTGGCCTACACTCTTGTGAGAGGAGAGGGTAGGCTCTGGCCTTCTGAGATGGGAATTGCTAGGTGAGGGCTTATTGTGCCTGTTGTTCTAAGTGTCTTTGTTCCAGTTTAAGCATTTGGGTTCCAAACCAGGTATTTTACATTAGGAAGAGTTGTGGTCTAAACTCTTTGCAGGGGAGGATAACCTACACCATTCTAAGCTAGGAATTGATGGTTGAAGGCTCACTGTGTCAGTTATTCTAAAAGTGTTTTAATTCTGGTTTAAGCACTTGGGCTCCAAACCGGTTATTCTACATTAGGAGGGTTGTAGTCTAGAATCTTGTGGCAGGAGGGTGTGGCCTATACCCTTCTAAGCTGGGAATTGCTTGTGAATTCCTGCTTTATTTAAACTATTTATTGCTATTGTGGCTGTGATTTTATACACTTTGAATTTCTAGTACGTCTGCATTTTATAGCATAGGTAATATTCAGACTTGCTGCATCTAGACTGTTTTGTATCACATGAGCACTAAAACCAGCTCTTCACTGAGATACTGAAATATCTGAGGCATGCATTGCTTCTCACTATCTATAAGTGCCTGTTTTTGCTCTTATATTGCACTTTTAATATGTATTTGCATTCTACTCTCTGTTTGAATTGTCTGAACTATTTCTGCCACATTTTACTGTATACTGTACTAGTTTAGCTGTAGTATAGCCCAATTCCAGGTTTGTTGTTTCTGGGTATGTTTTGTAACTTCAGAGCATCAAATGTAAGCCATCTTTGTGGGTGAAGCCCTTCTGCACCCTTGTGGGAGGAGAGTGCTGCCTGGGTCCCATCTAATCGAGAGTGATTGGACTACAGCTCAGAGAGAGCATCCTTATAGTCTAGTTTGAGTTAAAAGGGTTGTTTCTTGTTTTATTTAAGCCCAGTGTTTGCACATGTTTGTATGTAGCACTCCATCATGCACTGCTGTATATTGGTGGTTACTGTTGGTGGTTATACACGCAAATGTTTTGGTTGTTAAATTTTCCCATAGCAATTCACTTGCAGTCCTCCAGAGGTTTTTCATGTCCCTCATCTACTGTCAGATGGAACACTAAGCCTAGCCTCAGAGGTACCAACACACCTCTCACCCACTAGCCATTACTAAGTGCAACCTCTTTTCCTGACCATATAAATTTACTTAATGCTATGGACAGACAATTTGCCACAGTTTCTCCAGCTAGCTTGGTCGACATGGGCATCCTGAGGCAGTGTAGCAACTGTTCACCGACAACCCTCTACTCCTAGTCCACTCAGACTCAACATGTATGAGATGGAACTATATTAAGAAAATTGAATCCATGCACACTCACACTCCAGTCAGTACATATGACAATGAGCAGTTTGTCAGAATGCGCATCTCATCTCCCACTCCATCCAAACCCACATCACACATATCTACATATATGGAAGTCCTCACCAGAAACATGCTTAAACACCAGAGACCTCCCAAAAACAAACACAAACATGCTACACATAATACTTCCTCTGCAGAACACAATACACATAATAGCTCATGCACTAGTGTCTCACCTGTCAAGCCCTTAAGGCAAAACACAAAACCAGACATATTAGTCATAGGTGATTCCATCATGAGACACACAGATGTCCCTCTCACAAGGCTGAATAAGGAAAAGGTCACAGTCAGCTGTCTGTCAAGTGCCAGGATCCACCATATTACATCTGCTCTCAAGTCTTTCAACAACAGGTATGGTTAGGACTCCATCATAGTCCATGTTGGTGTAAATGACTTTAGATATACGTCTCTGGACTATATGAAGAGACACATGACTGGGCTATCAGACTATGTGTCTCAGGCAGGTATATCCCTAGCCTTAAGCAACATTTTATCTTCACCTAGGATGATGCCTCAATACAAACAGAAAGATATGGACTTCAATAATTGGCTTAGTTTCTAGTGTTATTCTTAGAGGATCAAGTATCTGTCAGCCTGGGATGACATGATCCACAGACTTTGATGCTTTGCCAGAGATGGTCTTCATCTGCCACCCCTGGGATTTCAATTACTGGCTAAGGCTCTTGCCACCCACCATAGTGCCTTTTTCAAGCAGTGTGTCAAGAAGAAAATTCTTGGCATAAAAACTCCATTTAAGAACAACCTCAAGTTTATGCTGCTAAACGCTAGGAGTCTTAATATGAAACTGGACTAACTGGATGCAGTCCTCATCTTGGAAGACACAGACATTTGTGCAGTCACAGAGACCTGGTTCAAGGCTGTGGAGAGCACCCCAGCCATAATGGGTTACACCTCCTTCCACACGTTCAGACAACAAACTGGAGGTGTGAAAACTAAAGGAGGCAATGTATCAATAACATTAAAGATAATACATCTCAAGATTAGTTAAACAGTATGATTCCCTGGAGATATTGCAGGTGTAATTAACTGTTGGTAGGACACCAATTCAAGTCACTACCAGATACAGGACCCCCTCCATGAATCAGGATACCCACTCTGCCTATTTAGAATTACTTGGATCTATCAAGATACATCCAAACACCATGGTTTTGGGTGACTTTAACTACCCATTCATTGACTGGCTAAATTACTCATCCTCAAACTCATTTGCCCAAAGGTTCCTTGACTTAGATAACTTAGATGCACTGGACAAGCTGGTTGACACCCCCACAAGGGGTGCCATCATCCTGCATCTGGTGCTTACCAATATGGGGGACCACTGTAGCACTCCCACTGTGAGGTCTTTCCTGGTGAGATCTGATCACAAATCAGTCTTATTCAAAGTATTGACCTCCCCCCCCACCAGCAATAACTAAACTAAAAAACTTCTCCAAAGCAAATTATAACCTCTTATGGGATGGTATAGATAGCTTTACTGCACCTCCCCCCTCAGATGGAACAGGCAACTATGCTGAGTTCTAAACCAATGCTTTGTATAAATAACTGTATAATAACTGTATAACTGCACTGACTCTGCCATACCTGATAGGACCAAAATAAACTCCTCAAGGAAGAGCAAACCTGCCTGGTGGACAACTGCCATTAACAGGCTTTACAATAAGAGGAAGAAACTGCTGTCTAAGAGTAAGAGTGCAAACACTCCCTCCTCAGCTTAAACAAGCAAATAAGACTTCTTGTGAAGTCCTCCAAAGCAAACTATGAATCAAAATTAGCTTTCTCAACTAAGAACAACCATAAAGTGTTCTTAAGTTACATCCATAACCTAAAAAGAAAGGCCCAGATTTGTGCAAAACTGGTAGTTAGTGATACCACATATACTGAGCCCGTGGACATACATAGCTAACCTGTTGGCTGACAGTTTATGTAAAAACTTCACTCCCCTATCCCCACTACATGTACCTGATAACATCCCCACCACCTGTCCCCTATCTTGTATCTCTAAAGAGCAGGTCATAAACACCCTCTCTAATGCCAAATGCACAGGACTGGGACCTGATAACATCCCAGGCTGTGTTCTACATAGGCTCCAAAAGAATTAACAACACCATTGGATACTTTTTCCAGTCATAGTCTTAGCACCAGCTTCATCCCAGCTGAATGGAAAATGGCCACCGTTATTCCCTTGCACAAAGGTGGTGCTTCCACTGACCCCAGGAACTTTAGACCTATTAGCCTGACTAGTCTTATCTGCAAGGCCATGTAGTGAATCATCATGGACCTTATCAACAAAGATATAGGTAATCTCCAAACATTTGACCCTACTCAGTTTGGATTTGTCAAATGGAGATCATGCTTGTTAAACCTGGCTGACATCTTCAAGACAGTCACTAAGGCCCTGGACAAGGGGAAATCTGTACATACAGCCTACCCAGAGTTAGCCAAGGCTGTTGACACTATCCCACACTCAGGCATCATTGACAAACTCATCCAGCTAGGTATCAGTAAAAAAAAGAAAGAATATAAGGTGAATGGCCAGATAAGAAGCCAAGAAATGTGGAAAATGCATAACTATAGTTGCAAGTATAAAAAACTTCTGGAAGAACCTCATGTTGATCAAAAACGAATGCAGGAATGGTTAAGGAGAGGTGAATTCAAACCAAGAGATGAAAGGTTAATATTGGCAGCCCAAGATAGTGAGCTATGTACACGCTGGTTTATAAAGTCCATTGAACATGTGGGAGAAGCAGACAGATGTAGGTTTTGTAAAACCAAATTGGAAACAGTTGCACACCTGCTGGTTGTGACATATTAATGGTGGAAGGACTGTATACTGAAAGACATAATAATGTGGCAAGACTATTGCACTGGGGATTGTGCAAACATTATGGTACTGAAGTGGCTGAAAAACACTAGAAAAAACATGAGCCACAAAGCATCATAAAAAATGATGAAGTTTATATCACATGGGATCACCCATTACCAACAGTTCAAAGGATAGATGCTAGAAAACTGGATATAGTGGTCCAAGAAAAGAAGACAAAAGTAGCATTGATCATTGAAATTGCCACACCCAGTGACTACAATGTTTTGCATATGGAGAGATATCGTGGTCCATGAAAAGAAGACAAAAGTAGCATTGATCATTGAAATCACCACACCCAGTGACTACAGTGTCTTGCATACATACAGACACAAAATCATAAAATATCAGGATCTGCAGGCAGAAATGAGAGCAATGTGGAAGGAAGATACCCAGACAGTTCCAATAGTAGTAAGAGCAACGGGACTTATAAAAAATAATCTACAGTTATATTTAGATATGTCACCAATACAATTAACCCCATACAAACTGCAGAAGTAGTCATTACTGGGCACATTGTGGGTGCTGCGAAAAGCACTTTTGGCTGACATCAAAGATTGAAACAATACTAATTTCATGAATTTTAATCGTACTTTGACTTAGGAATGGGGTCCATTCCAGTCATGGTATTAGAAACCCAAAAGATTTGGAGAAATTAAAAAAAACTAGGTATCAACCCTTTTGTTGTTAGATGGGTCACTAACTGGCTCACTGATAGAGCACATATAGTCAAAACAGGGGAATCCACCTCCGACAGCAGACCTGCAACCAGTGATTTTCCACAGGGATCAGTCCTGGGACCTCTGCTGTTTGTTTCTCTAAAGCACAAGCAAAAATTAAAGATCTGTGGCTGACAAAGTTTGCTGATGACTGCAAACTGGGAGTGGTCATAGAATTTCCAAATGATGTTAACATCTTGCAAGAGGGTCATACACAAACAAATGATTGTTGCCAAAGTCATGGCCTTAAACTCAATGTAAAAAAAATTTATTATCATCCTTTTCAGTAAGAGGGATGTTCCTGCTAACTACCACACCAATAGCAACATCCTAAGTATGCACTCACTGGTGACAGACCTGGGCACACAGGTTGACAGCTTCCTTACCTTTGATCACCATGTCTCCACAATGGTAAGGAGGGCATTCTATATTCCTCATCTCATACGTAAGGGCATTGCCTCCAAAAAAAAAAAGAAGTTATAACCTCCCAGTACTCTTCCCTCATCAATAATTGAGTACAAAGCCCCTTTTGGTATGTATCTTTCCAAGCACCCACAGCAATTGGAGAGACCACAAAGGTTCCTCACAAGGAAAATTCAAGGTCTTCAGCATCTGTCCTATGTGGATTGTCTGAAATCACTGTTACTTTATTCTGTTTCATACAGACTACTCAGAGGTGATCTCTGCCTTGCATGTAAGACAATCTCTGACTCTGCTTTATTGGAAATGCATATCTGCAAGTCAAATGGTACATGGGCTACTCACTCTAAAGACCTTTACCAGGTATGTGACATTAATAGAATCTGCTGGGGGGGACAAATTTGTCTCCCAGAGGTTACCACACCTTTGGAACAGGCTCTCACTTCATGTCAAATAGAGCACCTCATTGGGCCTCTTCAAACACAGTCTGGACAATTGGATGGGTAACTGTAAATTCACCTCAGGGATTCCAGCTATATCCTTTGTGGACAGGGGCAATAGGTGCTGATCATGGAAATAAGGGTAGAACTTGGGTAGCTTTGTAAAGGCCCTAGGGCCATTAGCCTAGTAGCTTCCTATGATCCTAGTGACAAGATCAGTTCTGTGCTCTGTATTAATTGTCACAGGCATCATTGGATGAAAAGGGTCTTAAGACTAGATGACTATCCCATTTATCAGATGAATAAATAGTATAATTTAGTGTTATGTAGCAGTTAAGATTAGTGGTAGTTATGAATATAAATAGCACTACTGAAGATAAATTTGAATTTGTAGTAAATATTCATCATCCTTCTGTGTATGCCGTGGTGGTACGGCAGTAGCGTTGTTACCTCACAGCAAGAGGTTCTCCTGTTCGATTCTTGGCTGGGCTTGGGAGTGCCTTCTGTGTGGAGTCTGCATGTCCTCCCTGCGGTTGGGTAGCGTTCGAAAGACATGAGTGTGTAAATGGGCGTCCCTTCGTTGAGAGTTGGGCATCAAGCTGGCACCTCGGCATTTCGTAAAAATCTACTGCCAATCATTAGCGGACCGGAGGTCCGCTGTGGCGACCCCTTATCGGGAAAAAGCCGAAAGACAAATAACAACTTCTGTAGCAATCACTCTGTTCCACCACATTCCATTCTTCTTTGTTTCCTCTTGTTTTTCATTTGTAACTTTTTCCCAGTTATGTCAGTATTTTGGGTATTAATAATAATGACACTCACCTGAATTCCAATATATATATATATATATATATATATATATATATATATATATATATATATATATTATACTCAGGGCAAGATGCTGCATCAAGATCATATTCTTAAAATGGCTGTGGCTTGGCACTGCATGCAGAATTCATTTTGAAATCTGGAAGATTATTTAGTTTATGCAGCAGCTAGGAGTAGCAATAGTGAGAAATGAATAACATTGGATCCATGTGGTTACTATATTAAGTTGGCAGAAGTAACAAGTGTCATCGCTGTGAACAATTGACTTAATTAAGTGCATTCAGTAGATATGTGCACCGTTGGTAGCAATAACTGTGTATCTGAATAACGATGGACACAATTTGGTACTTGCACTTGGCAGGTAAAAGTAATGATAATTGTGGGTAAGAATAATGTAGATGGCAGGGGTAACAAATTATATATATGAATACTAATTGACATATGTAGTATAGTTAGGAGGCAGAAAAAAATAATAATTGTGGATTTGCACGATAGTAGACTTAATGCAGTCTATGTAGAAATTAGGAGTGATATTAACTATGGGCATGACATAATGCAGTACACATGTAAAGGTAGGTGTAACAATAACTGTGGATATGACAGAATGCAGTGCATGTAGATGCAGGAGTAACAATAACTGTGGATATGACATAATGCAGTGCCCATGTAAAGGTAGGGGTAACAATAACTGTGGATATGACAGAATGCAGTGCATGTAGATGCAGGAGTGACAATAACTGTGGATATGACATAATGCAGTGCCCATGTAAAGGTAGGAGTAACAATAACTATGGATATGACATAATGCAGTACAGGTAGATGTAGTAGTAACAATAACTGTGGGTATGACATAATGCAGTGCATGTAGATGCAGGAGTAACAACCTCTATGACAATGCAGTACATGTACAGGTAGTAGTAACAATAACTGTGGATATGACATAATGCAGTACATGTAGATGTAGTAGTAACAATAACTGTGGATATGACATAATGCAGTACATGTAGATGTAGTAGTAACAATAACTGTGGATATGACATAATGCAGCGCATGTAGATGCAGGAGTAACAATAACTGTGGATATGACATAATGCAGTACATGTAGATGTAGGACTAACAATAACTGTGGATATGGCATAATGCAGTACAAGTAGAGGTAGGAGTAACAATAACTGTGGATATGATATAATACAGTACATGTAGATGTAGTAGTAACAATAACAGTGGATATGACATAATGCAGTACATGTAGAGGTAGGAGTAACAATAACTGTGGATATGACATAATGCAGTACATGAAGTGGCAGGAGTAACAATAATTATGGATAAGACATAATGCAGTATATGTAGGAAGTAGGAGTAACAATAATTGTAGGTGTAAACAGCAGTATACATAAGTTATTGCATCATGTAGCAATAGCTGTAGATAGTGATGGTACTTTTCAACTGTTCAGAATTCTGCAGCATGCCCAGATTTTTGACTCATATTTTTGGTCTGATCCTCATAAAATGAGTGATTTTCTGGCAAATTATGAAGTTTGTGATCCTTTAATGTTGGCCATTTAAGTTTAAGGCTTCATACCCTTCAGAAAATTCATGCTAAAGCAACACCTATTATTCTAAAATAATTCTCAGTTTATAAAAGCAGTTTTCAAACTCTGCCCTTAATCTTGTGCCTTTGTCGCCTCTTTATTTTTGGCTTTATCCCTGATTCTTGTGCAAAGAAATAGAGAAGTGTATTTAGTGTATGCAGGAACGGGAAGGGTAAGATTAGTTGTGTATAGGAATGCTAATGTTCAGCATGTAGCATATGTAGGTGGCAGCAGTAACAATACTTGCAGGTGCGAATATCATTGTACATAATTTAGTAGATGCACCAGGTAAGAATAGCTGGGGATATGAAGAGTGATAGATGCTGTGATGCCCCACCTCTGGCACAGTAATTAAGGAGCCTCAATCCTCACCACTAGCACTAGTGGGTGATGTACACTGGGAGGATGACAAGTACACATACAGTATTTCCAGATGCAGCTGTCTGCATCCAGTGTAATTTCCCTTAGCACAAAGAGACCACAGTCAGTCTGGGGTTGGTTTCTCCCTCTTTCTCCAGATCCCCAATAAGATTCCCCAATGGCACTGCTATAGAGTTGAGATCTCAGCTGAGTGACCAAGCCAAGACCTCCAGCACCCTCTCTGTCCAACCAGTGCTTTGTGTCCCTGCCCAGGTAGCTGACACACACACTCTTTGAGGTTTGAGTTATATACAGACACACACCTGGGAAAGGCTCACACAGGTTTAGTAGCTATGCCATCTTCTGCCCAGACTATAAGGTAGATTCCCTGCCACCAGTCACTCCTTATCAGCTATGCCAAGGCCCTTAACAAATGGTGTCCAATCTTAATATGCAATGCCACTATCAATACAAATGGTAGTTTGAACAAGAGCAAGGCTATTAGGAGTGGCCTACAGAGTGTCAAAAATAAATATGCAAGTACTCTCAGAACTTACATATGTCTCTACACAGATCAGCCACAATGAAAGGTTTGACTATAAGTAGTAATAAATAATAAAAGAACAAGACAATACTAAATATATATATATATATATATATATATATATATATATACACACACACACACACACACACACACACACACACACACACACACACACAGTAACATCAGAGTTCAAAATCACAAGAAATATTTAAAACAACATTGCAGGACAGTCTCAAATAAATACATAAAAATATCTAAGCTAAGCTTTGCTATATTCCTGGCTGAATCTAAGAGAATTGAGCTGTTCCCTAGTACACTTACTTAATTAGAGCAGCAAGACAGATGTGGTGAGTGGATCTTGATGTTGTCAGGTCAAAGACAAAATACAGAATGCTGTCTCTCACTAAGCAACTTCCCAAATTAATATTTCAAGTATTACTGCTGGAATAGCTTGCAGAATTACATCATTTTTGTCATCTGACTGTATCCCAGGTAAAAAAAAACAACCATTGATGCAGCTGGGCTTTTCTTGAAATCTTGGTCCTTGCTGGAAGTCATAAAACAATAAAACACTTGCAAGACAATGCAGAAAGTTCCCTAGTTTTAGAAATTGTGTCTCCTGCTGCCATAAAGTAATTTAATTTCAGCTATATTTCTGAAGTTAACCTCTTGTGTTTCACTGTTAAAATATATGCATTCAAGCAGTTACAATACTGTATGTACATTTCTGTTCCCTTCCAGCAGGGCATGCTGTGGATCCATTTTTAAACTGCACTTTGTAAAATACCTCTTCAGCATGTCTGTACAAACCATCTTATATGACATACAGGTCTAATACATTTATAACACAAGCATATGAATCATGTTGATATTCACAAATGACATATAATTATTTACAAAATTCCAGATAACTGGGCTGGCAGTATCTCCTTTCATGCCCGATGCATTTAGTGTTCACAGTAGAGAGGAGTAAAACAGATGTGGCTGTAAACAGCAGTGGGCAATGCGGCAACTGCCTCATGTACACAGACAATCCTCTCCTCCTACCACCCAACACTACAACCTGGGAGAGATGCACTTACATAGCCAAACTGGAAGCAAAGCTCTCTCCAGCCAAGATTGTGCTAGACAGTCAAGAGGAGAAGGTTAACACCTGCATCACACCTCAAGCAACTCATAGCCCTTCAAACTCCACACCATCAACACCCACACATAGTAACACTAAACCCACATATGTGGAGGCCCTTAACATTAATCTGCCCAAGCAACAAGGACCTCCGAAGCTGAAACGGAAACAAACACCAGTCACAACCAAAGTGACACATAGCTCATAACACCAGTGTGCCACCCAACAACAGCCCCTAAGGCAAGACAATGTACCCAACACTTTAGTCAAAGGTGACTCTATAGTCAGGCACACTGATGTACCACTCACCAGACTGAACAAGGAGAAAATTACAGTCAGCTGCCTTTCGGGTGCCAGGATCCGCCACATAACGCATGCACTCAAGTCACTCCACAACAAGTAAAAATATGACCCTGTCATTGTCCATGCTGGAGTGAATGACTTGAGACGTACCTCCCTGGACTACATGAAAAGAGATATGGAAAAGCTCTTGGATCATGTGACACAGGCAGGTATGACCCTAGCCCTGAGTAGCACCCTGCCTTCACCAAGAATGATACCACAGTGTAAGGACAAAATGATTGACTTCAAAAATTGGCTAAGCTTCTGGTGTCATTCAAAGGGGGTCCAGTATTTGTCTGCCTGGGAAGACATGATCAACAAACCACGATGCTTTGCCAGAGATGGTCTGCACCTGTCACCCATGGGATTCAGGTTACTGGCTAAAGCTCTTGCCACCCCTATAGTGCCTTTTTTAGGCAAGGTTCAAAGGATAAAACCACCACCGTAACAAACAGAAGCAGGCAAAATCTGAAGGTAATGCTACTCAATGCTAGAAGTCTAAACCTCAAAATGCACTCTCTCAAGGCACTCCTAAAAATGGAGAACATCGATATCTGTGCAGTAACTGAGACCTGGTTCAAGACTCCAGAGAGCACCCCTGCAATACCAGGCTATAATTCTTACCACACTTTTTGGCCACAAAACCAGGACCAAAACACTAAAGGTGGAGGAGTGTCCATATTCACCAAGGATATTCACACCTCCAGGCTAGTTGCCCAACACAATGCATCTGAAATTCTCCAGGTGCAACTAACACTAGGTAAGACTGTAATCCAAATTGTAGCTTGCTACAGATCCCCATCCATGCCCCAAGATTCTCACTACACCTTTCTAAACATACTGAAAAATATTAAGATACAACCAAACACCCTAATACTGGGTGATTTCAACTACCCTGCCATTAATTGGGAAAACTGCTCAGGTACCAACTCCTTTTCCCAACGGTTCTTGGAATTCATAAATTCCAATGCCCTGGATCAACTAATCCGTTGTCCCACCAGGGGCTCCAATATCCTAGACCAGGTCATTACCAACACAGGAGATAGATGCTCCACACCAGTGGTCACCCCCTCATTGGTCAGGTCTGACCATAAGCAAATCACTCTTGACATCCACATCCCACCCCCACCCCCCAGTAAGGAAACCTCCTTAAAAAACTTTTCCAAAGCCAACTTCAAACTACTGAAGTCAGAAGTGACAAACTTCACAACACCCACGCAGACGGGATCTGGAAGTTTGACTGCAGAATCCTACACTAAGGCACTATACGAGCACATCCACTCGTGCATGAATCATGCCATCCCAAATAGAACCAAGATGCTCTTCTCCAAAAAAGGAAGCCAATCTGGTGGTCCCCTGCTATAAACAAACTATACAACAGAAGGAAGAAACTGTTGCAAAAAAAAGAGGAAAATCCCAGGATGCAAAAAACTCCCTCACCAGCCTCAGTAAGAAGCTGAGATCCCTCATAAAATCCTCAAAAGCTAGTTACGAAAATAAAATTGCCAATGATTCCAAAGACAACCACAAGGCATTCTATAGTTATGTCAAAAATCTAAATGGCACTGCTCAGATCTGCTCTGAGTTACAACAGAATGGCATTAAATATACTGATCCCAAGGATATTGCCAATATCCTGGCAGATCGATTTAGTGCCAACTTCACCCCACTCTCACCCCCTAAAGGGCCCATCTCAATACCAAAAGACTGTCAAATTCTGATAATCACAGCCACACAGGTAGAAACCGCACTCTCCAAAGCTAAGAATACAGCATCCATGGGACCAGATGACATCCCAGGCTGTGTACTACATGAACTACAAAATTAACTGGCACCTCACCTAAGTGTCATGTTTAATCATAGCCTCAACTCAGGCTTCGTGCCCACTGAGTGGCGCACAGCTACAGTTATCCCGCTCCACAAGGGAGGATCCACCTTGGATCCCGGGAACTACCGTCCCATCAGTCTGACAAGCCTGATTTGCAAGGGCATGGAATGCATTATCATGGAACTTATAAACAAAGACATTGGCAACCTTCAAATACTAGACCCCACCCAGTTTGGGTTTGTGAAGGGCCGATCTTGTCTCCTGAATCTGATTGACTTCTTTGAATCAGTCTCCAGAGCTGTACGAGGGTAAAGCAGTCCACACAGCCTATCTGGACCTCACCAAGGCCTTTGACACCATCCCCCACTCTGGAATCATAGATAAACTTACTAAGCTGGGCATAAATCCCTACGTCACTCGATGGGTTGCTAACTGGCTTACTGACAGAACCCAGACAGTAAAAGTAGCCGACTCCAAATCCAGCTCCAGACAAGTGACAAGTGGAGTACCTCAGGGTTCAGTCCTGGGACCACTCTTGTTTGGCATCTACTTCTCTGAAGTACAGGCCGACACTAAGGGACTCTGGCTAACAAAGTTTGCAGATGACTGCAAACTGGGAGCCATTATTGAATCCCCAAATGATGTGGATATTCTACAAAAGGGCCTTACAGAAACAGATGCCTGGTGACAGAGCCATGGGCTCAAGCTTAATGCCAAGAAATGTATAGTTATCCCCTTTGGAAAAAAACATGTACTCATGAATTTCCACATAGGTGGCAGGACACTAAACATCGAAAGTGTGATGAGAGACTTAGGGTCACAGGTGGGCAGTGGTCTCACTTTTGATAACCACATTGCCACAACAGTCAGGAAATCCTTCTATGTGGCACACCTCATCACTAAGGGCTTTTCATCTAGAAAAAAGGAGGTCATTGTCCCACTGTACTCATCCCTCATTAGACCCATTATAGAGTATAATGCCCCGTTTGGTATGTACCTCACAAGACATCTGCAACAGCTTGAAAGGCCACAGAAATACCTCACTAAAAGAATCACAGGTCTAAAGCAGATGCCATATACTGACCATCTAAAAAAACTCCAGCTATACTCTGTGGCATATCGTCTACTCAGAGGCGATCTCTGCTTAACATACAAGGCCATGTCAAACCCTGAGCTGTTGGACATGCTCCACTTAAAGAAATCTCAATCCCTCAGAGCCACACGCTCCAGGGATCTAAACCCTGTCATCACAATGAACAAAACATGCTGGAGAGACTCCCCATACTCTGGAATAGACTGCCCATACATATCAAGCGGAGCGCCTCTTTGGCCCTCTTCAAAAGGAACCTTGATGATTGAATGGGAGATAGGAAATTCACCCCGGGGATCATGTCAGTTGCCCTGCTAGACAGGGGCCTGGAGAAGTAAATATTGTGGAAAGAAATATCCAGGGAATTGTTATGGCTAGGCTTGCATAGGCCCTAGGGCCGATAGCCTAGTACCAACCTATGAACCTATGAACTTATAAAATGTGTCATATGCAAGTGATAAACAACAACAACAGCAGTATATAGGAACAGTAGCTAATCCTAGGAGCAGGAGGAGGACTGCAAGGCAGAAATCTGCAAGAATTAAATAACTTCAGCAGCTAATGAAAGTAGACCCATCTTAGTCTCATTTGTGACCTCAGAAACAATAGGGTAGCTCAGTAATACATTTAATTATATGAAGTGCTCAGGTACATGTCCCCTCACTATCACCCACAATGGAGAAAATTATAGCCTTCAGCTCTCTGGAGACAGTATCCATGGACAACGTACACTCATCATTCTGCTAAGCATAGACACAGACGCATTATACCGTTCACATTATTTAATTTAGTATGTTTTAATCCCTCACATATCTTTTCTATTTTTCTGCCTACGCCCTAGATCCCTCACCTATGCAGCAATTAATTTAGTAAGTGTTTATTTTTCATTATATTATGCTATGTCTGCCTTATTCAATTCAAACCTCAAATTACATATATGAAGCTTGATGAGCTTATCAAATTATCAGATAATAAACAATTGCTGTTAAAATTCAACACACCAGAATAGTTAATGAGCCACAGAAAATGTGAAGGTAAATCCACACCATCAACATCACTTGTTAGGGAACAGATATCATTATTAGAAATTATTTACCACTAAAAACACACAGTAGGATGCAAAAACAGTCACCCTTATCCCATTCATTAACTGACCTGAGAAAAATATTATGCAAAATCCGCACACACCCTACTGTGCTGTACTGCGTAAATAATAAATGCCATTTTCTTTTTCGGTTTAATATTTTAAGAATCACATCATGATTCATTATGTAAAAAATAATAGATGGGTCATGGAAAGCTAAGGTAAGAGTGGATGTCGTGACAGCCAAGAAGCTATAAGAATGAAATTTGACAGCCTTAACAGTGTAATAGTAATGCAGATATATGACCTCACTGATTCTCGCTTGAGCAGTGACACATAACACAAGACATATGGATTGTTGTGTAATGTTATAATTCCTGTGGTGGACCAATGCATAAGACAAAGCCTGCATGCTTCAGTAGAAATAAGAACTACTGCTTCACACTA
Source organism: Protopterus annectens (assembly GCF_019279795.1). Lineage (NCBI taxonomy): Eukaryota > Metazoa > Chordata > Ceratodontiformes > Protopteridae > Protopterus > Protopterus annectens. The sequence goes on from NC_056743.1 coordinate 1,797,756,881, forward strand.
TGACATGAAAAGATACCACAAAACTGGCAGTTATGAACACAATCAAATGAAGTGTGTTTTAGTTTTGACAATGAAAGCAGCAATCTCTTTAAGATTTTAGAAAACTTCATTTTATTGCTTCTCTTCTCCAGTATAATTAAGGCAGTTTTTTAACATAGTATGATGGTCCTGTGCAATTCTAAAGATAAAAGATGAGGATATAGTAATACCATATGATCTATTTTGGTCTCATTACAGCAGCTGTACGCAAAGTACATGGAGCAGTCTTGATGATTTCTTCCCGAAAACAAAGCACTGTTTGTTTGTTATATTTTTTTCCTCCCACCCATTCTTCTTAAAGTAATGAGTGATTAAATGTTTTCTGCCCTTGGGCAAGCCAGCTTTGAATGTACTTCTATGATCTCTGAGATAAAGTGGGGAATATGTATCAGGCTTGCTGCAGCTTGCATATCCCAAAGCAGCACTCATGTTATGCTAATAACTTCTGTGAATGGTAGTTTCTTTTATTACTTCATATTTAACCATTTATTTACCCAACCAAATTGGATTTAATATAATGACAACTTAAAAAAATGAAGTATCTTACAATTGCATGTAAAACTGAGTAGTAACATTGCAACAGAGCTGTGTTTCATGAATAACAAACACTAATATGCACCATGATGCTGCATGACTATACAAAAAAGGTATAAAACCTGTCAGGCAGAGTGCAATAGAAGACAGACTATTCAAAAATGTGAGGGTGTACAGAGGAAGACAGCAACAGAAATATACATACGCAACGTACGTTATGCTCATATAAGCAGTAAGGGGCAGGAAGACAGCAGTGAATGCAGAGGCAACACACCATTCTGACCCAGATGGCAATTCTAATTTTGAGTGTTTTGGTCTGTCTTTCTCTTTTTTTAACAAGAAACATCTTTATTAAATTATCAGTTATGTAATAGGCAGTCATACATTTATATAAATGAAAACAAATCATACTGACATGTTTTTAATTGCAGACATTATACATGACTTCCAATCTATCTAGTCATTGTCAGTTAAACATTACATAGCCCATTCAAATCTTGCTTTCTTTCAAACCTCATTCCTCCTCCAAAACATTATTCTGCATGTATTGTTCCCACAATTCCCATTCTTTCTATGTAATTTGCTCCTACCCTTTTCTAAAGATTCCATTTGCAGTTGTTTTATCTCTGTTACTGTATTCACTACTTCTAGTACAATTGGTTTAGACTTTAATTTCCATTTTCTAGTAACTGCTTTTTTGGCAGCCACCGTAATTAGACTCAGCAAGGCCTTACTATGTCTAGGCAATAAATATAAATTTATTAAAAACAGAAATACATTCTTTATCATAGCTCAACAAATCCTTTCCTTTGTTATACTAATTTGCTTTCCCAGTATTACTGATAGAGTAGTCTGCAGGGATATTTTTTAAAGTCAGCAACCCATTACACTTAACAAACAATATGTTCCCAATTATCTCTTTCCTCCCTATCACATCTCCAACGTTTGCAATCTACCTGAGGAGAATTATTTTGAGTCTACTTGGGGTATAAAAATAGCTGCAAACGCTTCCAAGCAAAGATCCTAAATCTTCTAGAATTCATTGCATATCTGAGAGCCATACATATATCCCCCCATTGTTTCTTTGTGAATTGCTTATCCAATTTCTCTTCCCAATCCTCTGTTACTTCCTTTGATTGATTCTTATAGTTATCATGCAATATTTTTTATGCTCTACTAATTATCCCTTTTTAACAGCAGCTTCTGTTCTAGATTCTATTAACAATTCTGCCAGTGCTGGTCTTTCGTTTAGGACCCCCTATTTCTTTCTCTTTGCCTATACTCTGATATCAATCCTTGATAGGCAAGGCAATCTCTAGCCTGCAGTCCAAATAAATTAATGGCCTCTTCCCATTCTATTACCTTTCCCTCTCTAATTATTTTCTCCCAATACCTGGTTACTTCACCAGTTTTCTCCAGTTAATTCCAGCCCTCTCTTGCCTATTGCCAAGATCCCTAATTGCAGTCATCACTATCGGTAGAGTCTCTTTTCTCCATTCCTGTGTTGGCTTAGTTCTTAAAATACTTTCTGCTACTTTATGACTATAATATGGTTATTTTTATTTTCCGTAGGGATCTGCATCCAAAATCCCAGTCTCTCCTTGTTTCTTGAGCTTTCCTCCTGTCTCATCATCCCTTTCTACTTTGAATTATAGCTTTCTGCTTGTGCTATGTATCGGAGACTTAGCTGTGTAGCTCTGAAACACCTCTTCAAATGAGGTAATCCTAAACCGCTTTCTTCTAATGGAAGAATCAGCTTATCCCACTTGACTCTTGCCATCTTCCCTTCCCATAAAATCCTTCAACTCTTTATTAATTGCAATCGACAACTTCTCCTCTGGTTAATAAAAAATATACATGATCTGTATATAAAACTAAAGAGACTTATAACATTTTGACTACTTGTATCTGGCTATCTAAAGCCATACAACATAGATTCCAATTTCTCAGTTTTTGTATTATTTTTTGTTTAGTCTTTTCCAACATATCCTTAGCTGCCATAACTGAATCCTTTTTAATCCGTACTCCTAAATACTTCATTGTATCATGTCCCCATAAATATGGGTATTGCTGAAAAAATTTGTGTGTGTGTAAATAATTTACAGCTATTACCTTTGTTTTATCTTCATTAATTTTGTATCCTGAAAAGACTTCAAACTGTATCAAGATGTTCCACAACACTGAAATATCCTTTTCTGGTTTTATAATGTATAAAATAGCATCATCTGCAAATAAAACCAGCTTTCCTTGACTACCATATCAATTATACCCTTGAATTTCTGAGAAAAAGCTGTCTGATCTGATACAGGACAACTCTATTTGCGGGGTTATTTATGATAGGTGGCATATAAACCTAACACCAAATGAACAGCATGGCTGGTCTGGCATGCTGGAGTCTCTCTGCAGCCTGGTCACAACAATTTTCTAGTGGCTTAGAGGTAGTATTTCATCATATTAGATTTGTTTTTATGGCAAATACTGAAATTAGCCCTCACATGCATGCTGCAGCATGTGAGAGAGTAGACCACGTGTGCTACAGCATGTGTGAGAGAGTACATGACATGTCTGCACAGCATGTGAGAGAGTGCATCACATCTCTGGTACAGCTTATTAGAGAGTATACCACCCGTTTACAACAGCATGTGAGAGAGTACACCACCTGCCTGCTACAGCTTGTGAAAGAGTACACCACATGTCTGCTACAGCATGTGCGAGATTACACCACTTATCTGCTACAGAAAGTGAAAGAGTACACCATATGTCTGCTACAGCTTGTGAGATAATACACCACGTCTGCCCTGCCACAGCATGTGAGAGAGTACACCACGTCTGCTACAGCATGTGAGAGAGTACACAACCTGTCTGCTACAGCTTGTGAGAGTATACCACCTGTCTGCTACAGCATGTGAGAGAGTACACCATGTCTACTATAGCATGTGTGAGAGTATACAACTTGTCTGCTGTGGCATGTGTGAGAGTACACCTCCTGTCTGCTACAGCATGTGAGATAGTACACCACATGTCTGCTACAGCATGTGAGAATGTACACCTCATGTCTGCTACAGCATGTGAGGGAGTAGACAACATGTCTGCTACAGCATGTAAAAGTACACAACCTGTCTGCTACAGCATGTGAGAAAGTACAGTGGATATAAAAGGTTTACAAAGCCCTGTTAAAATGCCATGTTTTTGTGATATAAAAAAATGTGATCACAATAAATAATTTCAAACCTTTTCCCACCTTTAATTTGTCCTATAACCTGTACAATTCAATTGAAAAACAAACAAATCTGTTAGGGGAAAAAATATAAAAAACGTACAATACGCTGGTTGCATAAGTGTGGACACCCTTAAACTAATACGTTGTTGTGTGTGCGCAATTTGTTGAAGCACCTTTTGATTTAATTACAGCATTCAGTCTTCTTGGGTAGGAGTCTAGCAGCATGGCACATTCTGACTTGGCAATATTTGTCCACTCTTTCTTGCAAAGTGCTCGAAATCTGTCAGATTGCGAGGGCATCTCACAACTCTTCTTCTACAGTATGTGTAAGAGTAAACCTCCTGTCTGCTACAGCATGTGAGAGAGTACACCACATGTCTGCTATAGCATGTGTGAGAGTACACAACCTGTCTACTATGGCATGTGAGAGAGTACACCACATGTCTGCTACAGCATATGTAACAGTACACAATCTGTCTGCTGCATCATGTGTGAGAGTACACCTACTGTCTGCTACAGCATGTGAGAGTACACCACATGTCTGCTACAGTATGTGTGACAGAGTACACCACATGTCTGCTACAGCATGTGTGACAGAGTACACCACATGTCTGCTACAGAATGTGTGAGAAGGTGCACCACATGTTTGTTACAGAATGTGTGAGAAAGTACACCACATGTCTGCTACAGAATGTGTAAGAGAGTACACCACATGTCTGCAACAGTATGTCAGAGAGTAGACTACATGTCTGCTACAGCATGTGTAAGAAAATATATCCTGTGTCTCTGGAAGTGTGTCAAGTTCTCACACATGCAGTATGTGAGGAAGTACTTCACTAACATGAATGCTGAAGCATGCAAAGGAGTGCATGACATTTTTTTTATTTATTAGTGTAGTTATACAATAATATTAGTGATCTTTGATTTACTGAATGGGATGGATGTACTGATAGCAGGTTACTTTATGTCTAATTTTACTTTCAGCATGTTTGAGTAGAGGGATATAAGCTGATGCCTTTTTACTGTAAGTTTTCTAAATATCTGATGTTACTTTTTAAGTATTCTATTAACATGTTTATGTATTTCACTTTGAGTTAGGTTGCAGATGTTGTGCTGGTTGATATGTGTATTTTGATTTCTTGTCTGTCTGATTAGATTAGTCTGAATGTGAAGAATTGTTTGATTTTTTAATATCGATCATATTGTATTAATTTGTATGGGGATTGCACCCATTATTTTGAGTTGTTATATGGTTGACATATTTTTCAAGTGCTTAATGTATCATTTGTTTTTAATTTTATTTTTCACATTACAGTCTAAGGTAGAAGCAAGTCTTATTTCTATTATCCACTTTTGTTAGGATATGCAGAAGGAGCAAATTGGAAGTATTCAACTAGCAAGCAACTAGTTTAGTATGCGGATAGTGTGGGTCATAGTGATATGGGGTTGATGTTGTTATCGAGTAACTCCTTGGTTAGGAAAGCACTTGCAGGTTGCTTTAGTCTAAAGGAATTCCTTGAAATTGTGCCTAAATTCAGGTTCAAGTCAATTTACTTTGTGATTTTGTTCTCTGTAGTAAGAACTTCTTTTACAGGGAGCAAAAGCGCTTAATAAATTGTGTTTTTTCTTACATTTCCTGAGGACTGTTTTTTCCTTTTTGTTTTTGGTTTTGTGGAGTTTGGCATTTTGAACACCATTGTTCTTTCCATGGCTTTTGGAGCTTATTTTTTTTTTTTTCTTTTCATGTCAACATGCTGAGTGTAGTTTTGACAAAGGTAAATAACTTGAAAATGTTTTGCCAAAACTACTTTCAGTAAACATAGGACAATTATTTTTTCTTGCAGGAGGCTTACCCCCTTCACTCCCATGTAGTAGAATACCTTCCTCTTCTCCAGCTTATACATATAAACTTAAAGGCTACACAAAAATGGAGAAAGAAGCAAAGTTGACTGTCAGCAAAACTAGATTTGTAAGTGTTCGAACATTTTGCATTTGCTGAAGCTAACAACGGTTTCAACATGATGTTCTTTATACTGATCACTGCTGCAGTAGCCTAAGCTATATTGATTATATCCTGCAAGGATTTAACAGTCAGACAGCTTCAAAAGCTTCAGGACACCTTCAGTGTGCCCAAACCATTAGTCAGCTTGAGCTGAGCTGACTAAATAGACAAGTTTGGACATCATGCCCTTCAAAGATTTACTGCCGCTGAAGAGTACAGTTCTCTGAGACTTTCAAAGGCTTGACGGTCAGCTTAGCTGTTCCTTTGCAGGGCAGATAAGTTCCCTTGGGGGGGCTTTTTCTTTTTACAAAACATTTGTTGTCTGATAACATTTCCTTGTTCTGGAAAGTTATTATAAAACTAGGAATTTGTTCTTTATCGGACTGTCATAAAACTAATCTGTACTTTAAATGGAAGCTTTACATTTTTCCTGTCAGTTTAAAAGTTATTTAAAGTATTTAAAACACATTTTTTTCTGTGGAGAAATAGTTTTTATTTTATATTTGGAGGCTGGAAACGTGTTTTAAAGTGCTTTTTATTGTGTTTTTCCTTGAAAAAGTGGCTTTTAATAGACTTTAATTTTTTACTGGCTTTTGCTGCTTGTTTTCCTTGGGAAAGAGATTCCACTTTCATCTTGACCATGGAATAAACTGTCGGTCCCACTGTTGGTTCTTCTTTCAGACACAAAAAGTAAAAGTTACCAAACAGCCTTTGCTACCACAGCAAGCTAGCAATTTGCCTCAGAATCAGGTGGGTGAATCTACTGTGGCCATTAGTTGTACATCAGACAACTCATCTTTACCTCGGAACCCCCTTGTGTAGCACATACACAGGGATTAGCCACGTCCTCAGTGGGCAAGGGAGAGTCACTATTGTCAGTCCAGGGAGACAGAACCGGGAAGACTTCCATGTTTTGATAGAATGTTGTGGCTATCCCTGGGGAAGCTTCTGCTGCCATGTTTCCTCTCAAAAAGAAACAGAAAATTAAACATGTATCTTCTCCCTCTCAAATTTCCTTGGACAGGAGTAATTTACTTGGTGTGGCTCAGTGTTTAATTAGGCTGTTGATCCTTCTTATAAAATAGTTTCTGGTAACAGAAAGATGGATACCTATTTTCCTGAAGAGATTCAAGATTCTGAATTTGGATGGGAAGGTGAAGGGACAGATATAGGGTTTTCTCCTCAGATTTCTGATTCAGACTCAGAGGAGAGCTAAGTTTTTGATTTTCCTTGTTGGGATGTTTTTTTTCTCTAAGTCTATTTCCAGAATGTCCTAGTGTTTTCAGAGGGAGAACATTGAATCTCAGTCCCTCTGAAAATACCACAAGCTGTTACAGAAGATATTTCCAGAACCTTCACCTATTCCTGCAGTTTTGTCAGCTTTGGAGAATGTGTGTTACTACCTGAAGTTTTCTTGAGAGTCAGTCATATACAATGAAAAAGTCATATAGGTTCATAGGTAGGTACTAGGCTATTGGCCCTCGGGCCTATATAAGCCTAGCCAAAAAGGTACCTTGGCTTTCAGACCCAAGAAAATGATTTTCCTGTTCCCCTGTCGAACAGAGCCACAGAGGTGATCCTGGGGTGAATTTCCTATTTCCCATCCAATCATCATGATTTTTCTTGAAGAGTGCTAATGAGGAGCTTTGTTTGATATAGCTAGGTAGTTTGTTCCTGAGTATGGGAAGTCTCTGGGACAGGAATCTATCCCTCCAGCATATAAGATTAAACTTCCTAATTTTTTTTATACACTTTTCCTAAATGTAGCCCAGCAGCTACAGCTTTAGTTAATCCTACTGCTGCTATTAAACATTCAGTTAATTCCAACCCTACTCTTTCTGACAGGGATGTGAAGATTATTGATAAGTTATGAAAAAGGTGCATACTTCTACAACATTGATATTCAACATTTTGAATGCTCAGGATCATAAGTTAAGGTTTGTTCTGATGAATTATGAAAGCATGTGGAATATTTTGTCTGCAGTTTTTTCTTCTGAGGAAAAAGCTGCCTTAAATATATTTTTTTTCTATTGTATAAGTCAGTACTCATTACTTAAGCTGTCTCTATGATTCATTTGATACTTCTTTTGGGGCTTTGACCACTGATACCATGTTGAAGAGGTTTGCCTGGCTGCATTCCTCAGAACCTCCCAATGGTGTTAAAATGGGATTTTAAATTCTTTGGAGAGAGATTTAGTTTTTGGCCCCTCTGCTTCAGAGGTGATCAAAAAGTGTGATGAATGGAGTATGTTGATACAGCGAATCTCTATGTTTTTTCAGCCCTCTGTTTCTAAAGGATACTGTAATCCCTCATCCATTTCTAACAAAAAAACAAAATAAACAGCCTCAACAAAATGCAGCTAAATGGACATTTAAGAAGAAATGACAAAAAGGCTCCAAAAAGAATTCAGGACCTCCCCCCCCCCCCCAAAACCAAGGAAAATCCAATAAGTCAGAATGACTATTTAAGGGATGTTGTTACCCCCTCTCACCCTGGCAGTCCGTTTCCCCTTCCAGAAAGCCTGAATCTCTACTTTTCTCTCTGGCAAAAAAATAGCTTCGTACAGATAGGTTCAGAAGATCATTCATCAAGGTTATAGATGGCAGTGGGAGGAAATTCTCCTTTCCAGGGGGTAATCCCTCATCCACTGGACCAGACTCTTTTATGTCCACTTGTTCTTAATCATAAGCTGTCCCAGGTGGTGATCGAACCACTTCCTCCTTCCAAAGGTGGGAAAGGTTTTTTATTCAAAGTTGTCAGTGCAAAAGAAAGAAAATGCTTAGACACCAGTTCTGGGTGTCTCTTTCCTAAACCTGTTTGGGAGTGTGCTCAAGTTCAAAATGCTGTCACTTCACACCCTGTTACCTCTTCTTCCTCATTCAAGTTTCCTGGTCATCTAAACTGAAACGATGTTATCATCACATACCTATTCCTCCAGACTTCAGGTGTTTCTTAAGATTCTGTCTGGATCATATTATCAGTTCTCTGCCTTACCCTTTGGACTATCTACAGCGCCAAGTGTTCTCATAAAGTGTCTAGCTCCAGTTATAGTTCATTGCAGGCTACAGGGTATCTACATTTTTCCATATTTACACAGCTTGCTTATCTTTGTAGAGCCTTTTTCAAAGTGTCATGAATATGGCGAGAGGTCTCTTACTCAAGCTGGCATTCCAAGGAAACATTCAAAAGTATCTTTTGACTCCTTCACACAGGATTGTTTTCTTGGGGTGTCAGCTAGCTACCTCAGTTCAAAGAGCTTTTCTTCCACAGAAAAAAAATGGATCTATATCTAGATCTATTTCTAAGGTTTTCTCCTCAGACTTCAGTCAATTTAAGGGAACACCTCAAAATTCTGGGTTTCATGGCATCTATGATTCTCATGACATCCCTGGCAAGATGCACGTGAGAAAGTCACAACAGTATCTGAAGTCTTTTTGGTCCCAGCCGCAACATCCTTTGTCCTTTCAAATCCTGGTGCTGAGGTTTTATAGAAGAGAAGTTATTTGTTGGAGGCAACAAGTATCCTTAATTCTATCTCTCCCCTTCTTCCTTCCTGTATCAGAGCAGTCAGACACCACAGATGCCTTGGACTTTGCCTGGGGAGCAGTTTAAGGTGGGATAAAAGTGCAAGGTGTGTTGGACATGAAGGACAGACTGCAAGCACGTAAATATAGAAGAGATGCTTGCCCTGATTAAAGCACTCAACTCTGTGAATCATCTTTGGTCCTTGGGACATCTTCAAATGGTTACATACTATACGGCATTCATGTGGTACATCAACAAGTAAAAGGGAACCAGGATGTGCTCTCTTTGCAGACTAACCATGTTAGCTTTGAATACAGCTTTATTGCACAATCTCACCACTGCATCTTACATTCTATTAGAGCAAAACTGTGCGGCAGACAAACATAGCAGGAGAAGGGCAGGCCGTCTTCAATGGAAACTAGATGAGGGGTCTTCCAATATTTGATCAGTGTGTGGGGAGTACCTCAGTAAGCCTATTTGCCTCCTCTGAACAATCAGCTGGCTAGAGTTTGCTCCAAGACTCAGTGCAAGAAAGCATAGAAGACAGATGCCATTACTTTGGCTTTGGCAGAAATGTTCCTGTCTGCTTTTCTACCCGTTTCTCTGATATCTAGCTTACCTCTGAAGATTTGGAAAGAATGTCCCCAAGATCAGAAAGAATCTCCAAGATCATTGTTGTGATACCTTTCTGGCACAGACAACAAAGGTAACCTTCTTTTGGAAATGGCCAGTAGTAATTACCTTTAGCTTTTTTACAGACTGGATCTACTCATACAAGATCAGGAGTGTTTTATACACCCCAACCCCATTCAACTTTAGTACACTGCCTGGTTGATAAGGTCTTAATTCCTTTTAGGCACATGTTTACTTAGGAAATGCAACAGCTAGTAATGGCGGCAAGAAAATTTTCTACTAGAAAATCATGTATTAGCAAATGGAAAAGGTTTTCTGGTGCCAACAACATAACCAGTGCCCATTCAAGATTAGTTGTTCTCTGTTTTTACAATATTTGTGTGAGTTGCTACCTATGGCCTTTCTAACTCCTTCCTCAATGTTATTTATTGGCCATTTCAGCATGTCTGCCCATGGATCCTCCTTTTTCAAAGTATTCTCATGTTAAAATCTTTTGGTAAGGGGTTTCACATAAGAGGCCTCAAAGAAAACTGGCAGCCCCTCCTTGGGATCTTAATTTTGTGTTAGAGAAGCTCACACTTACTCCATTTGAACTGGTGAACCTTACTGACTTGAAGTTCTTAACCTGAAAAATAGTTCTACTGATTGCTCTCACCTCTTGCAGGAAGGGTAGCTGAGTTGCAAGCTCTTATGGTAAGTCAACCCTACCTCATTTTCTACTGGGTTTCTTTGAGAACTAATCCTTCTTTTATGCCTAAGGGTTGGGTTCTATACAAACTTTTGCACAACACTATAAGCTTGATTCTTTCTCTAGGACTACATCATGCTTTGCTAGGACCATTCCCCAGGGGCTCCTGTACCTTAAATGAGCATGAAATAACCAAAGGTGGAGGTGTATCCATCTTCATTAAAGCTAAGTACACCTGGAGACTGGTCAAACAGTATGTCTCTCTTGAACTACTCCTTGTCCAATTAACTATAGGCAAAATACCCTACCACATCATTGCTAGCTATAGGCCCCCCCACCGTGAACCAATAAAAGCACACTGCCTACCTAGATTTACTGAAGTCACTCACCATACAGCTCAGCACCTTAGTCATATGAGATTTCAACTATCCTTCCATCGACTGGGTGACATACATGAGCAAGGACATGCTCACTCAGAGATTCCTGGTCTTTGTCAGTACTTCACTCCCCCCCTCCCGTGTAATTCCTGCTCTGGTAAGGTCGGACCATAAATAAGTCTCATTCAAAGTAACGATTGAACCTGTCACCATCACAGGAGCAAAAAACTAAAAAACGTTTCCAAAGCAAACTACAGTCTACTAAGTGATGGTATAAAAAGTTTTAAACCTTTCACGATCATAGACAACAATAACTCCTATGCAGTGGTGTACACAAATGCCCTGTATAAACACTTAAGCAACTGTATAGACTTGGCTGTACCTGATCAGATTAAAACCATGATTCCATAATTCCCTTGGGTGTTGGATTTGTGTAGTGGTTTGATGAAGGCCAGGGTTCGGCTCTATACACCTGCATAAGAGTACAATGCTAATAGATGAGATCAGTCTAACTGAGAATTTGGTGGTATAATTTTGGGAGGAGCATCTTACCTTTTGCATGGATGTGAGGAATGAGTTTAAGCTTAAGTCAGGTGTGGAGTTTTTAACCATTGATTCATAAATCTCTCTATGTCTGGGTTGTTGGTGGAAGTGAATCCCTTCAATTATTCTAGCTTGTTGAGTTTACTGCCAGTGTTGATAAGTGCTATTGAGTGTTGGATTGGGTTGGGTAGGGCATTGATGAGGGCCAGGGATTGGTTTTATACATCTACATAAGAGTAGAATGGTAATAGCTGAGGTCAGTCTAACTGAGATGTGAGGAATGAGTTTAAGCTTATGTGGTTTGGTACGTTTGGTCTGTCTGATATGTTACAGATGTGGGTGCCATTACTGTTGTGCCGATAATTAACATGAAGGGGTGTTGCATAGGACTTACAGTTTTTAGGACTGATGAAGTTGTTAGAAATAGTGCTGTTTATTGCTTTACCGTTTGATGGGGGTGATTGTGGTGGAGCAGCAGTTAGCTTTGCCACCTCATAGCAAGAGGTTCTCTGGTTCAATTCTCTGCAGGGGTGCCTTCTGTGCAGAGTCTGCATGTCTCCCCTGCAGTCGCATGGGTTACCTCTGGGTGCTCCAGCTTCCTCCCACATTCCAAAGAGATTCTGTAGGTGGGTTGGACAATCTAAATTGGCCCTAGGTGTGAATGTGTGCATGTGTGTGCCTTCTGTGGAAGGCTGGGTGCCAGGCTGGCAACTCGACACCATAAAACTCCACTGCCAATCATTCTGCAGACAGTTGTTCTGCTGTGGTAACCCCTAACTGGGAAAAGCAGAAAGAACTAACAAGCAGATTGCCTTGCTGTTTGATGTTATGATAGTTGTTAGAATGAGTAGGTGCATGATTTATGCATCATATTAAATGGGGGTGTTAGTTAGAGTTTATAGAAAGGAGGTAGATGATGGATTTTATTGTCTGGCACTGGTAGTGGTAAGGCAGAAATGAAGTTCTAGTTAGAGTTTTGTAGTTTGTTACTTGCGATTTGTGTAATATGTATAGTGTTTGTGCTTTTGCTGTTATTGAAGTGACTTTAATGGGAGGGGCATCGAATACATATGTATATATATATATATATATATATATATATATATATATATATATATATATATATATATACATGTGTGTGTATGTGTGTGTGTGTGTGTGTGTGTGTCTGTGTGTGTGTGTGTGTGTGTGTGTGCACACGTATGAAAATTATCAACCAAAGCTTTCATTACTCTGAGCTCAGAGGAACTGGTGTTAACATATATAGTAAGCTGGAGTCTGAGGGTACACCTCACTCACTGAAGAGTGCAGGCAGGCATATCTTCCCTGCATAATATATGAACATATTTTTACATTATATTAACAGTTAGTTTTTCATATTTCATATGATGCTTTCTGTACCCCTCCTCACTTCCTTCTTTTACTCCTGTCATCCTGCTGTGATATAGTCCACTAGCATAGTGAGTTATGTCTCTGTGTCACACCACACTCTGGCATGTACTAAATAAATATGTCCTATGCATGCAGCTCAACTTCTTTAATGAAGAACCCTGGACAAAGCCAAAAGAAAATAAAAAATTCAAGGAACAAAGCCCTAAAATCAGGGACATTTATTTAAATCTTCTCTAATTCACTTAAAAAGTTAATAGAACAACCATTTTGCATCAACATGTAATAAGTAATACAAAACTCTAACATCTAATATTACTAATGGGCTGTAATCCTCAGTGATTTATCAGAAAAATCAAAACATTTTAATAGGGTGAAAATATTAGGCAAAGTCAGGGACATTCTACAAAATTCTGGAGATCTGAGAGGTATAGTCCCATACCTTGCTATATATAAAAGCTAGTACGTAGCTGTAAACATTTTAAATTATACGTTGGCTTCATATTTTTTCAAGTTTATTATCATAGTCCATGTGACTTTAATAGCATTCTAATACTAAGATTAAAGAAAGCAGTGAAACACATAAGGAAATACAGTTCAGCAGCAGCTATTTATATGACTGCAGTGTTAACCATCTGCAGGGGAATGCACTGCTTTACAGTATATGGTTTCAATTTTCTCTCAAGCTAAAATATGAACAGGAAGAAAAAATTCATATGGTAAAGTCACAAAAAATATAACATTTCTGTTTCATCTTTCATGCGTTGCTAAGTCTAAGGTTAGATTTTTTTTGTAAAGGTCTGGAAACAGATCAGTGGCAAGTTCTTGAAATATGCTGACTGCTTGCCAGTTAAGTTTTCCTGACTTCACATTAGAAGAGCTGTTCCACGTCCCTTTCACCATGCATGAATAAACATAAAAACAGTGATGAGAAAGTAAGGATTTAAACAAATAAAGCCAAAGATGGTGACTACAGGGGGGAGAGGGGTGTCAATCTTTCATGCCTTCTTCCATCTTTAAGTGCCACACATAATGCTTAAGATCTTTGCCTCAGAGATCCAAGGTACAGGGTTTGAATCTCACCATTAAAGGAAACTGGCAGGACTCCAAATAATGCACAAGGGCAGCTAGCATAGTACTTAACCTATGAACATGTATCTAGCTCACTTACGATTTCCAAAATTCCCTCACAGTTTTTTCTGTAAAATTCTGAAATTATATTTTCATTCTACAATTGTTTAAGCTTCAATATCATTGTAGTTACCATTCATATAGCTTACACTTCTGCAGTCTAGAGCTACAGAAACAGATTTTGAAAAAGTCAAGTTAAGAGGATAATTTTTTTTTCCAACTGAAGATCTGGTAGAGTGAACTAGTTCTGAGTCCTTCCTCAGGGAACATGAATTTTAATGCCAACACTAAATGCCTGTGGCAACAGAATTACTTCTATTGTCAGTCTTGTAACAGTTTAAAGGACCTGTGTCACTGCAGCTTGACCTGTTCCTTTAATCGGATTAGCATAGATAGATAGATAGACAGATAGACAGATATATAGATAGATAGATAGACAGATATATAGATTAGATAGAGAGATGTAGATATATAAATAAATATATAACAAGAGAGAGATGGGCTAGTGGGGCAACCTACTATACAGACTGCTGCAAATCGCAGGGTGCACTAAAACTACATGTAGCCTACCATAGTTAGGTGTGGCTGTGATACAGATGAAAGGTTTGATGCTAGCTCTGAGACTTTGAGACAAACACGCTGATGTTAAATTGTAAATTATTTCCATGGTGTCCAAAGGGAATGAATGCAAAAAGATTGTTTTTGAAACGTTGTCACCTATAAAGTTGATATAAGAAAGCAGACAATGCATTTACAGGGCAATGAGTTACTATACTGTCTGACTGTCTGCCTATCTGTCTTAATGGTTTGTGTAAGTATGGTGATGTCCTTGTTAAGGTTTTGTGACTTCCTTTTCTGCAATAATATGTTACACAATAGTACAATTAAGTGGGATTATTTGGTGCATTTAAGAGAGAATATGATGTGATTTACATTCAGAAGATTGAAGAATGCTCCATTGTAACTTGGAATCTTGAGATGACAGCATCAAAAAATACAACAATGATCACAGACAACTCTGAAAATATACTGATTTGTGAAACATATTACCATTGTGGACAGTTTAACAAGTGCTAAGATGGAACTTCCAGACAGAACGAGTTTGGGGTTCAATATTGGGGATTTTAGCATGCTTGGATTTTGGTGCTCTACCGGTCTTATCATTCACTGTTTCAAAAAAGAACTCATCAGTCTTATGATTGTAAACCAGATATGCACTATCCCTGCTGCTACTATTGATAAAACCCCTGAAGATGTTTCTGACAGTTTTAACCGATTCTTTACTGAGACAATTCAAGCCGGTGATTCTCTCTTTGCAAACTCTGTAAGTAGATCCTGGAACTCTCTTCCAGCTGATATTACCTTACTTTCCACCTTAGGTCAATTTAAAACTAGAGTCAAACAACATTTGTCACTTAACTGGCTACGTCAGTGTATCAAGCCTGGCTAACTCTCTCTAGAATGTGTAAAAAGCTGTTAACCAGTTTACTTTGTAATTTAATTTAATCCTGACTTGTGCTCAGGATTAACTGTAACCTGTGGAACTTGTTTAACTTGCTTACTTATGTAATCTTTGTAAATAGTCTGTTTGTAATATGTAATGCTGGTATTATGTAATGCTGTATCTGCTTACCCTTGGAGCTTTTCTCCCCGGGCCTCCGCTGAAAATGGACATGCATCCAGTCGGACTATCCCGGTCAACAAATGTAAAATAAAAATAAATCAATAAAATAAATGTAAGTATTTATACACCTTGCTTGCTGGTCACTGCTTTCTTTTGCATTACTAGACAAAGAGTGGAAACAAAAAAGGGAACATCTGCTGACTTGTCTATTTCCCAGTTAACTGGACAGTATGAGAAGCACAGCCTCCACCTACCCAGTATTACATTGTATCTATTGCTTGCAGTTTTGGTCAGCTCACCCTGGTGCCTCCCATTATTCCCCAGGTATACCTCATTCACTCCAAAGGACTTTCTCCAATAAGGATCAAGGACAGTGAGGACAATGAGCCATCCTGGCACAACATCATACTGCTAATGTGGGGTTTCTACTTTTAATCCCCATCCATGTCAGTGCCACCAGTGTCCTTTGCATGGTATGGATAATGGGTGATTAGCCTTCAGCTGTCATTCACTTCTGCATATGGCATGTGTCAGAAGCTGCCCTGCTGTCCTCAGTAGCAATTCATTAGGGAAGTCATACTGCATTGTGTTTCCTATATGAGCACTTCTTCACTATCCCCTTGATGGTCACACCCTTTCTCCTCTGCCAGCACCTCAGATGCCCAAGCTGCTAATCAAACCAGAATCACCTGGGTTTTATCACTCCATGCCATGGCACTGGTAATTGTTTATTTATGCTAGTGTCTGGGATTCCTGTTATCAGCTTGTTTTTAAATAAACACTGACAGCAATCCTATATCATTTCATTAATTTTAGAGTTTTGCACCCACTGACATCAGAAATGAAATGCTATACCCATCCAAATAATGCTACTGACAATGTAAAGCCTATGCAAGTGTAAAACATTGAAATATGTTTTAAGCAAGCAGCATATTTGAGCTCCATACTGCTAAATCAACTAATGAACTGCAGATGAAAGTCTTCTTTAAAAGTATGGAGACATCATTCTGGTTCACATCTCAGCACACATGGAGTGCAACTATACCTGAGAACATTGATTGCAATCTAGAAAGAAGTATATTTTAAGAAGCCTTATTTTATCTCAAGGCTAAATTGAATTACAAATGTTAAGTGCATACACCGTTTCCTGTAACATGATGAAAAGTGCTGTTTTAAACTTCTGAACTTTGGTGATACAGCCAGAAAAATTCAATGCCACAAGGATTTGGCCAAGTAACATCAAACCACTGGTGGGGAGATGGAAATATTTCACATCACATATAAACAAGCATGGAAAGAAAAACCTTAGAAATCATTGCTGAAAGGTGGGATGCCAAGTATATTGTTTTCTTAAGCAGCAAACTTTGGCTTTCATTCTCTGTGCCTCATGCAATCCAAGTTGAAAATGTATTTTCTGTATATATATATATATATATATATATATATATATATATATATATATATATATATATATATATATATATATATGTATTCTGCAAGCTGTTACATTGGTATCAGCCATCCTGAATCCATGAAAAACAAAAATATGTATATTTACCTCCTGTGATTCATTGACAAATAAGGACTGATACACAAACCTGAAAAACTATTTAAAATGAAATATAACAGTTTAGCTATATCCTTGTTTGAGACTTGTGTATATTAAAAAAAGCATCTGTGATTTTAGAAGACCTTCTTAAGACTTCTGACGCTTGCAGTATATAAGTGCTAGTAATGTGTGCTTCACATTTCACAGTGTATGACAGTAAAGATGCCTCTTCCTGTTTAGACATTCCCTGACACAGGTGTTAGATTGATTAAATGTAGACTAAAGTAATGTGTACAGTATCAGATTGGATTAATTTCAGACATTGTGGGATGGAAGGGGCTAGCACTGCTTTGCAACAGAATCGACATATTGAGAAACTGTGGCATCTGCTGCTGCTGCTGCAAAAGTAGGAACATTATTGTGAGACACTGACTTTCTCCAGTGTGTGTCACTCCTGCCTGCATTTTTCTGTACTGGACAGTGTGGGTTACAAACACACACACATAGATGGTGTCATTGTCTCAAAACAATCTTTTCTAAATCTGGAAAATAATCCACACTTTACTCCTTTTTGGCTAAGTCAACAGATGTCAGCAGAGGAGAACAAAGATTACAGCCTGATGTTTGGAATCTCACTCATAACTGTGACTTTATGTTTGTACAGCTGTGTTGTTTAATTATCATGGCTTGCTATCTAATTTAACCATGGATCATGGAAGAAAGAGGGTTAAGGCTCATCCATTTGCCATTTGCAATATGTATTCATACCAGGCAGTAACACTGATACACTGATGGAGAAGTTAATGTAGAAGTAGGCTTTATAAATCATCATCGAGCCCATTTTTCCATTTTCCTGATGGGTTCAGGTGTTGTACGACTTGTCACCATCTGTCCCTGTTCAATGTCACTCTGCTACTTTCTTTACCATTCATGTCTGTCACAGTTCTTCTCTCAGAAAATTCATCCACCTCTTTGTCACATGTCCTTATTTCCTCTTGCCTTCTTTCTGTCTGTCCGAAATCTTCTTCACCAGATTGTTTCTTTTTTCCAGCAGATGTGCTAAACCACTGTAATCTGTTCTCTTTGACCTTTTTTTACAATCGGAGCTACTTTGGCTTCTGCTCTTATGTCCTCATTTCTTTCCTGCCCCACAGTGTGCATCCTACCACTTATCTCAGACACTTCATCTCCATCACCTCTAGCTTCCTCAACTGCTGTGTCTTTTCTGCCCAGCTTTCTGTACCATGCAGTAGTAGTGGTTGCACCACTGTTTTGTACATCTTACTTTTCAGCTGTTTTGACATTCTTCTGTCATATACTACCCTGACACTCTGTGCCAGTTGGCTGCAGCCCCTCTGATTTTGGCTTTCATCTCTTCATTTAGACTTCTCTTCTCCTCAATCACCCCTCTCAGGTACTTGAAACGGTTACCCTTTTCCACTATTTTCCCTTCTATCTCATTTTTTACAAATGTATTTGGTAAAAAACTGCCCTAGTGCATATGTGGATAAACTGGGAGAAACCACAAATGAGGAAACCTAAATGATGAATGCACATCTACTGGATCAGAGTAGGTGGTGCCATTACAAATAAGTTCCAAAGCAATGCTGTTGGGTATTGCTTCTTAATTTCATAATAGAGATGATACAGAAGGATGTATAATTATCTGTGGCTTCAGAAGCTAAATATGTTTCATGGGTTGCTTTAGCAGACCTGATAGTATTTTTTAAGTTTTAGTCAATGTCCTGGTGGTATCCTTGATATCAGGGTTTGTTGATCTGTTGTATATGTTAAGGATTTTTTTTTAATTCTAGATTTTTTTTTATGTTGGTGGCCCACCAGGTTGGTTTGTTTTTAAATTTCCAATTATATGTCGACCTGGTTGGGATTGCCAGTTCTGCGTATTTATCTAAGTGGGCATGTAACTCCTTTGGGAAGGCACCTGCTATGGCAATGTATGTAGAAATGCTGCTAAAAGTGAATTTTGAAATTTTAATTAGAAATTTGAATTTAAGAATTTGAATAGATTAGTATGTCTGAAAACCTTGAATTGTGAGATATTGGTTCCAGTGGGTTTGCAGATTTTCAAGGTGGAGGTCACTTGTTTATGATCCAGCTTAAGCAATTAAAGAGATACTAGAAGGATAGCACACAAAGACCTTATATTCATAAGAATCATACCAAGAATATAATGTCGAGTAGAGGATTTGTGAACAATCTTAAGCAGTTTTTGTTTACTATATCTAAGAAATATTCTCCATAGGTGGTATAGTTTCTTCAGTTTATTGAGGGATAGTTAAAGTCTCTACTTGCTCCTTTAAATTTTTAAAGGGTATTTTGCAACTACTGTACTCAACAATGTCTTACTTCTAGAGCCGGATCCAGCATTAGGTGAACAAAGCAGTTGCCCAGGGCCCACTGGCTGGGATGGGGCTCCCACTGGGAAGGATCACGCTTGCTGGGAGACTGTCATATTTACTTTTTTAAATTAATAAAAAAATATATATGTGTTTTTTTTAAGGGCATTCTTATTTAAGAATGTCCTCTGCTTGTGGTTGCACACATCTGTTGCTTCTGTGCATGCATCATGCATCACCATCACACACATTCCATGTGTGAATTCAAATACAAGACAACATTCCTGTGCTGCTCCCTGTATGGAGTGTGTGTGTGTGTGTGTGTGTGTGTGTGTGTGTGTGTGTGTGTGTGTGTGTGTGTGTGTGTGTGTGTGTGTGTGTGTGTGTGTGTGTGTAAAATGCTCACATTAGGGATAACAGGCAGCCAGTTAATCTGCTTAGGCTCAAACCCTGTACCTAAGTTACAGGAAACAAGAGCCTGAATCCACTATCCCAACTACCAAGCTATTAAAAAATATTGAATTAACATGAATTGACTCTCAAGTTAATTTTCAAGGAATTCAGTTTCAGGTGCATTTTTCATGGACTTGAGTCTCAAGTTCATTTTCATGGAATTGTGAGCTTCAAAGGAAGAGACATTTACATGCTAAATTTGTTGCAATGTTTTGTTATGCAAATGGTATCACTATTGTGCTATAGAATTTTTAAGCATTGTTAGTAGCAGAACAGGCTGCATATTTGCTTTTGATGCAGAAAGCTCTACTCCCAAAGCATGTAGATGGATTGCTGATACTGTGCTGCATTTTAAGGGGAGTGGGGTGCTGCAGTCCTGAGTATGTCCTCCTTTCAATGATATGCGTAGTAACTATAAACCTGTTGTCAGTTTGCCATCCATTCCCTATTGCAATATTACCAGCTTACCATTTTTTAATGTAACAGGCAATTCTTTCTTCAAGGGCAGCAGGCAATGAATTTGTAGATGAAACACTGAAATCTAAAATTGTTTTCTAGCAGCAACCTCTTCATTAGTTTCAGATCTCTTTAATGTGGAATTATTCAGATGATGTTTTACTTCTGCAGAGATTGTGCATATTGATATTGGAAGATTGTAATGACAGAAGTTTGAGTGGACTTTTACAGTTAAAATGTTCTGAAATGGACAGTTTGTCATTATTGGTTCATACATTTTATTTCATTGCTTTCTGGAAAATGTTCAAAACTGCACATTTAAAACACAGTGTAACAAGTGCTGCTGTATTAAACAAGGAATCAGAAAGGTGAATCAAAGGAGACTTTGTGATTTAAGAGGCAAAAATAAAAAGAAAGTAAATGATGTAAGAAAAATGTTAGACGTTGTAAAGTGTGTTAAGTTAAAACTTTGGGACAAAATTAAGGGACTTATAAAATGAATGTACAGAATGGAAATATATTATTTTATAGTATCAGAAGGTTTAGTTACAGGAGAAGGGGGGTGGTTGAAACAGGATTTTCTGATCATCTTATTATATGGCTAAAGATAAAAAATAAGGAATATATAAAAATAGATAAATGAATAAAAAGGATAAATGAGAAAGCATGGAATAAAGAAGAAAAGAGATTAGTAATACAGTTATGGAAAGATCATATTGCTATGAGAACATTTTAAAAAATGTCTGAATTGTGGATTATGTTTAAGGAAAAATGTAAAAAATGTGTTTTATAGTGGCAATACAACGTGAGAAAAGTAGAGAAAGAAAAATATAATAAATTATTTTATAGTATCAGATGTTTTACTCATAGTAGAAGGGAGGTAGTTGAAACAGGATTTTCTGATCATCTTGTAATATGGCTAGAAATAAAGGAAAACAAGGAATATATAAATAAATATGCAAAGGGATAAAAATGAAGTAAAAGATTAGTAATACAGTTATGGAAAGATCATATTACTATGAGAACATTATATAAGCATTGTACTGAATGGTAGATGATATTTAAGAAAAATATGAAAAAAAAATATTTTTTATTTACACTGGCAACATGATGCTAGAAAAGTAGAGAAAAAATATAAAAGAACATACAGCGATGCAATGGAAGATTTAGAACATAATGATAGAAAGTACTTTGACAGGGAAAAGAATTATATGAAAGGAATCAAGAAAAAATACAAGCATTGTTATATAAGCTATTTTTTACAAAAAAAAAAAAAAGAAAGTATCAAGTTACTTAAGCAGATTAGTAAAGGAAGATGGAAGTGTAATCAGAGAAATAAAAACGTAAGAGGAGAAATGCAAAGAACCCAGGAAAAATTATGAATAGTGTAGTACAACATATGCAAGAAATGTTTAAAGAAAAAACAGAAGGTAGTGAAAACCACATGGAAAGTAAAAAGTAAAAAGTAAAAAAATGGAATATGGCTCTATGTCATAACATTGAAACTCATAAGGCTGAACCCATATCACTGAAAACTGATTTCACTAAAAAGTGTACAACTGTATAGAATTGTGTAGAATGCATGTGATTTGTGTCATTTATTATCAAAGGAGTTATTAGGGAAGTCAGTCCAACACAGTGTTTGTGAATTCTGATGGTCAGTATAATGACCTTTGTGAGTGGTGTTTTTTTAATTTTCTCCACAATTTTCTCCACAGTTGTGCGTTCATGGTGTTAGTGGTTCTACTTTGTTTCGTTGAATGTCATTTCACTGAATTTCATTTTACCCCGACCATTTCACTGAAAACTCAAATTACTGAAAACTCATTTCACTGAATCTCATTTCACTGAACTGAACCTGATAAAATGTGGATTCCATCTTAACAATTACGTGTACCTCAGCATGTGTAAGTATATAATAGTCGACACTTGGTGAAAATGGCTAATCTGCTGCATTTGTTCATCAGATTTGACATTTTCGCCTACTTTACATGATCTTCACTTTGTCTATCAGTGTAAAACCCTTTTTTTTTTTTTAAACATCGACATTTTGATAGTAAACCTATATAAATATATATATATATATATATATATATATATATATATTTTTTTTTTTTTTATGTGTGTGTATGGGTCCCCTTCACATGGTCAACTTTTCAGAAAGCTGACCATGGGAATTCGCTATCTCTGTACAGTGCAGAATGGGAAGATTTCCCTCTTCCACACTGTAGTGCGAACTCGGAGTTGGTATATTAAAGTTACGTTAGTTTAAGGTAAGTCTTTGTTGTGTTATATGTGTTTATTTTACATGGTCGGCTTTCTGAAAGTTGATCATATGGTCTTGGCCATATGAAAGTCAACTTTCTGAAAAGTTGACCATGTAGACCCATATATATACATATATATATATATATATATATATATATATATATATATATATATATAGGTTTACTATCAAATGGTCGATTGCCACTCCATCGAACGTCGGATGGTCGACACCGGAAGGCCGAACCGTTTTATTGAAAACAATCTCGAAATGGGTTCCACCATGGGTCGAGGTAGGGGAGAAGTTCGTAGGTACGACTAATACGTACTCCTACCTCAACCCATGGTAATACCGTTCCTAGATTGATATTTTGACTTCGACATTCGATATATCTGACCTTCCGATGTCGACCATCTGACGTTCGATGGAGTGGCAATCGACCATTTGATAGTAAACCATATATATATATATATATATATATATATATATATATATATATATATATATATATATATATATAAAGCTCACTATGTGTCAGGGTGAGTGGTTGGGTGCAGACATTAAATACTTACATAATTTATATTTTGGTTGTAAAGTACATCCTGCAACAGAAATTCTATATCCTACAGCAACCTATTAAACATAAGGCAATGCAATATTTTATGTCGGAAATATAAACAAAAAATATTATTATACTAATAGTAAAAGAAATAAAAAACAATTTAACAGATAGCTCATTTTCTGAACACAATAATGTCTTCCAGACTGAGTATTACCTGGGAAGTAAGCACCTTCTGGGAATGAAGAAGCCCTCTGCCTACAGTGTTGGGTCTCGTAGTACCCCTGGGTTGTCCATTATTTCCTCAGTACCTTGTCAGACATTATTGATTGCATATCATTAAATACTAGTCAGAAGAAAGCTTTGTTAGAACACTGCTAGCAATTCATACTGATTCCATTTAGGTGATTTAGATAGTAGTGTATTATAACACCATCTATGGTAGGTTAGCCTTTATTTTAATATTGGAATCATTTAAAAATTTACTCGTAGTGATGTTATTTTAATTTATGGCATTTGCATTTTTCTGGTAGAATTGAAAATGCAATTTATTTATTTTCACTTCTGAGCTCAGATTAAATCCACAGAAGAGTAATTTACAAGATTTATAAATATGTCAAAGTCATCAGTGTTGCAGTTAATGCTAGCTGAAATGAAATGAGGTTAGGTGCTAGAATTCAATTACACTGAAATAATATGATTATTTTTACTGACAAAAAATAACTTGAAAAACAGCAACAATATAATAAACAGCTTGTCAACAGCAAGGTACACCCTAAAAACGTAAAAGCACATAATAGAATCAAGCAGCTCATGATGAAAAATTTATAGGTATTAACCATGTAAAAGCAAACATATAAGTAATGTCACAATGGAATTAATAGGATACTTACTCACAGAAAAAAAAACAGCAAACAGCAGAAATATAACCATGTCAGTAGCACCTATAGTGGACTGGGTGAAAGAAACAGAACTAGAGGCTAACAGAGAATGACATTATGGGAATATAATGTGCCTAGACGTTAATGATGCTTTACACTGATCCCATAGCCTGTACATATGAAATACTATGATTATTGAGGAATCCTGTATACACAGATGAAAAAAATTCTATATGTATGCAGTTTGTAATTGCACTTACATTATCTATCCTTTAAGGCTATTGCAATTCTGTGTGCATGTAGCTGTTTGCAGTAAAAGCAATACATGTGGATTTTTAATGGCTAAATTAGCCAATTTTATGATCTCGTTGCCCATGCTTTCATACTTTGAGTATATCTGTGTTTAATCTTGAAAAGGTGGACTGATTTTTTAGTGTTGTCAGTTTTGGCAGTGACAATTCTGTATATAGGACAATAAGTGGGATGTTATGTTTAATAATGCACAGGATGAAGTGGGTAGCATTTTCACCTCACAGCAAAAGGTTGTCTGGTTCAATTCTTGATTAGGATGCCTTCTGTGTGGACTCTGCAAGTCCTCCCTAGGCTCATATGGGTTTTCTTTAGGTGCTCCGCTTTCCTCCCACATTCCAAAGACATGCAATAGGTGAACTGAACACTTTAAACTGGACATCGGTGTCAGAATGCGTGCATGTGTAGTATGAAAGTACAACTGCAGCAGGGCTATCTACCCAGCAGTATGAACATTGGCTCTAGATGATGGTCACTGTCAAAGTGATACCCCAGCTCCATGTGCAAAACATGGGAAAAGGAGACTGGGGCTGGATGGATGGATTATACTTGCATGATATGGTGCTCTTATTTACTGCCAAGTGAAATATTTTGTGTTTTTCAGATACATGGACAACCCTAGTGGGCCACATTGTCTGTCACTATATGGTATACTAATAACTAAAGAATAATTCAGTATGACAAACACCCAGCATGTGCCTACATATATTGGTTTTATCTGCCTTTCTTTATGCCAGCTTGCCTAGATCACCCAATAAAAGTCCGAAAGGAATATTGCTCTGTATTTGCAGGAGACCATCCTGTTTTTTTCATTTTGATTTTTAACAACTTTTAAAAGCCACTGTCTGTTAGGATATGCAATTTTCTGGAGTAACTTCAAGCAAAGTACATTAGGAGTGTTGATTTATGGCCTAGTACAAGTGATGCAACCGATGTTGCCCATTTGATAGATGGTTGAATGGGATGGAAGTGATGAGGCAGAGAAAACCTATGTGCTTGAACAATTTACTGCTGGCATTGTGAATTATCAAGTCAAAAAACATACAATTACTTAATCTGCAGCTTTTCGTTTCTGAGTTACAACATCCTGATCCAGTATTAAGCATAGCTTGGTCCTATGGCAAGATGTAGAAACTGATCCATAACATCGAGTACCTCTTCTAATGGCATTGTACTAGGGAATCATATGAGTCTCTAATATCTTTCACACTTTTGAAATGGAATGAAAGTATAATCTATATAAATAGGTATGAGGCACAGCCTACAACCAAGGTTGGTTCCCTATTAGAAGACCAAAGACGCATTCTTTCGAATGCATCTTGGTTGAACTCAAAAGCCTGAAACGGCAAAATATCGAAGTAGCTTTTAAGCAAATTCTTTCCCTGAGAAAGAATTTGCTTGGCCACTTTGTTACTTTGTCGTTTTCAGCACTGTAGTGCGGTCTCGGAGTTGGTATATTTAAGCAGGGGGGTGGGGGGGTGCAGCCCCCCACATTGGGGGGTGTGGGGGTGAAGACCCCCACTTAATGTAATGTTTAAAGTGTTTTATTTTATTTTACTTTTTTTTTTTTGTTGGAACAGCGATTTTTTTCCCTAGGAAAAAAATTGTTCTGACAGTTCGAAATTGTAAGCTTTCACTTACATAGGGTCGATTAATCACCGTTCAGTTTTTAAGCTTTTGATGATCTAATATAGACCCCCAAGGTCTTTGCAGAGATGCTAGCCACTGACCATCTACAATTTTGCTTTTTGTCTCAGGCTTGCAGGCCTTGATGAGTATTAACTATGAATAATTGCCACTTGTATAACTGACTCTCAGGCATTCAAACCCCAGACATCTAAATTCTTAGTTTGCCTCTAGTCAAAACATCAACACTTCCAAGGTCACAATATGCAAAGGGGAGCAGGAACCCTGCACCCAGATATGGGATAAGCCCTACACTTCTGAATATATATACATATATATATATATATATATATATATATATATATATATATATATATGGATTCCCATTACAAGAACAAAAGTTCACTGCTTTGAACTTGTAATAGGAAGCCTCACTTCTGCAAAAGTTCACTTTAATGAAAGTGAACTTTTGCGTAAGTGCACTTCACCGAAAATGCCGCAGCACAGTGGAGGACATAAAAAACAAGCTATGTCCTCCACTATGGTGCGATAGTCATGGATCTTAGGGTTAGGGCATGGGTTAGGGTAAGGGGATAGTTAGTAAAGCTATCCCCTTACCCTAACTCATGCCCTAACCCTAAGGTTCGTGACTATCACACCATAGTGGAGGACATTGCTATGTTCTTCACTGCGCTGCAGTTGTCACAGACCTTAGAGTTAGGGCACGGGTCATGGTAAGGGGATAGCCAGGCTATCACCTTACCATGACCCATGCCCTAACCCTAAGGTCCGTGAGTACTGCACGGAAGTTCAGTACAGCACCTGTTCATTGTACTGAACTTCGCGTAAGTGCACTTTTGATTAAGTGCACTTTCGCTGCAGTGAGCATTCCACGCACTATTTTGAATTAGTAAAAATTCAATCTAGTGTATATATATATCCATACATAAATATACACACACACACGTATATGTGTGTGTGCATGTATGTATCGATCTAGCTTTATATATACCAACTTCAAGATCATACAGACTTAGAGAAGAGAGAGAAATAAAGGTGACTGCAACAGTCTCACTCTTCTCCAAATCCCTCTCCCATAACAGGATGATGAAAATCTTTCAGTTCTTTCAGTTATGATATTATGAGTCTCAGTCTGTGACAAACTTGGGGGGGGGGGCTTCCCTTGAAGGGCATGTCATCATCAAAATGTCAAGTTTCTTTGCTAATTTCACAAGAGGCAAGAAATTGTATTGCAAAAAATGTGACAATATCCAAACACAACTACTTTTTTCTTAAGCTATCTGACTGATATTAAAATATTGTGAACTGCTATCAACATCCTTTCTTAATAACATTAATCAGCCCACTGGTTACCATCTGCCTTATAAGCAGCTAAGTTATTATCAGTGTTATCAGTGACTTAATATATATGGATCTTTGCCACCTTATAGCATATAATTTGACCATATCAGTTTAAAGGCACCATCTGAGGTTTTAAATCATACCTCTCAACTGTCTGATTTTCAGGGACATCCCTGATTTTGGCTCAATTTTTAACTCTGCCCATCTTAATCCCTCCTAAAACTAGTGACTTTTGGAGGAAAGGTGGTGAATTACACTTAATGAATAATGATAATAATTGGGAGTTATAGACTTCTTTTACTTCAGAAAATGTGTATTAATTCATATGCTCTGATTCTGTTAATGCCTCCCGTTAATAGCACAAATATTTTAAAAGTGTCCCTGATTGTCCATGATTTTTTTCTGGATTTGTCCCTTATTCTGTTGATATTTGTCCCTGATTGGTTGAGAGCTATGTTATAAACCAATAACACTTCTATAATAATCAGATCCTTGGTACCACATACTTGGAACTCTCCATCATGCAGCATTAGAATCATTACTGACCATAACTCCTTTTAAAAGTACTGCTAAAGTATTTACTTATTAACACTCCTGACAGATTACCAGTCTATTTGTGCTTCATTTCACTAGCTGTTAATTTGCTTATACAGATTTAGATAACATTATATTTTGTGATTACAGGGAAACATTAAAGAATGTAGTTGCTCAACAACCCTGAAGGGAACTGGTTTAGGATACAGCAAAAGCAAAAAAGTCTACATGAAAATTTTAACAAAATGTCATATCATACCAAAATTGTTGAGCAAAAATAATTACATGCTTCAGTCAATTAAAACATCAGCATTGTAATCTGACTGTTTCTATGTACAAACATAATCAGCCTACTGTCAACAAAATGATAAATGCAGTAATATTTATCTCTATATTTACTTATAAGTTATGTAACAATTTCAGAACCCTTAACACATTTGAAATGAACTTTAAATTTAGGCATGCTTTCTGATAAGTGACTTTCAGGGAGCATGGCATAGTTTTTAATTCAAAATTTTAAAAAACACAAAATATCAACCTGCCAAATGAAAATGTTTTTAAGCTTGGTCTATTAGCATAGCAGAATGAGTTTTATGGGTACTAAGTTTAATTGCAAGGCATTTTGATGAGCACTCCAATTTTCAATGATAAATCTGTGATCTGATTATTATTTAAATATCAAGACTGCAATATCTTCAACAATTTACTTTTCTCTGATCTACAGCAATCAGAGATAGTATACCACCTGCATAAATCCTTTAAGTGTGCTATGGCGAGTTTTGATTGTTACTGTTTTACTTTAAGCTTGTTATTTATTTAGTTTCAGTCTTCTAAGAGTTAATCACTTATCTGTCAAAATGTTGCCACAAGTAGAGTTATGCTTTGCTAATATTAAGCTTTTTTATTACTTTACTTAAAATTTTAAAAGACCAAGAAAAAAATAAAAATGTAAAACATGCATCATCAAGATACCTTAAATATACAAGGTTACTGGAGAGACTAAAAGCAAAATAAAGAGGTTATATGGTGTTATGTAGAAGGCTTCAATAATTCTGCACACTGGATATGTGCCCACCTACACCACTAATTATATACAACCTCAGAGTAAAGGGAATATTTGATTTTTCTTCAAAAGAAAATATTTGTTTTACCTCTGAAATGTGAAAAAAAAAACTGAAGATCTTTCCACTTCTATCGAACTAGTCTCTACTAGGAGGCAAACATAACATTTCCCTATCTAATGAATCCCTCTCAGAGAGGAATACTGATTTCAATTGGTTGGTCAGTCCCATCAGCCGAACCTCCAAAGCCTTGTCTAGTAGCCAAATGTGTGCATCTGGTAGCATAAACATGCCCCTTTCCTTATGTTATTTGTTTTATAGAAATTACATTGTCATCTTTCATCTCTGCAAAATAAAATGCTCAGAATTCAATGTCTGTTTGTTATTAGCAGAAATCAAGCTTATATATTCCATTGCAATGCAGATAATATGAAACAAACACATATTAAAAGTCAGTGCATAGTTCGTCAAAATCAATGCATTGACTGATTTCTTTTTTTTTTTTTTTTTTTTAAAGGTTTAATGCTGTTCATCTCAATCATCCCAGCTGTCTAATACATTTGTAACAAAGTCTGCAATAATACTATTTGTATTCCACTTATTACATGCCACCTCTGGATTAATGACAGTTTCTAGTATTTGGAATAAAAATAGATGTCTACTGACTGTTTACACTACATTCTAAAAGTGCATTAATTCCTGTTTATTCCTATCTGATCAAAATTCTACAGAATATAAACTGTAAATTTTGCAAGATTTTTTCCACTATTAAAGACATAACATCATACACAGGTGACAGCATAAATAATTTATACATAGTGCTATAGTTAGCATATAAATCTAAAAGATACTGATTTCTATAACAAGATTTACAACTCTCAGTAGACTTTATATGCTTTCAACAGTACAATTAAAGCACTTAGCTGTAACTCGGGAGTTAGCTTAATTGCATGAGTTGATGCTATTTCTTGCACATATTACTAGAACAACTGGCTGTTTTAAATACAGCTTAGAATCTACTTTTAAAAGATGATTTTATTAATATAGAGGTTTATAAGTAACATAACTTTTCTAGTGCGGGCACTTTTTTTTTTTTTTTTTGCAGGCCAACACAAAATTAATTTGCATTTGCATGGCAGTAGTTCATATGTTGCCATGTTGTTTCAAGGCTCCTGTGAAATCAGAGATGTGCAGAGCTTCTAGAATGACAACAAATGAAACTGATTATGGTAACAATGTTGCCAAGCTGACTGACAAGCTTATGAAGTAAGGTAATATGCCAAGTTTAGTACAAGGCTGCATTTATAAGATAACAAATGAACGAATTAATAGGGCTAAGCCCTATATAGTCAATGTGTCCAGTACTCTGGAGAATTTAGGACAGTGTCCTGCTGTGAATACATTAGGCTTGCTGTTTTCTATTACATATTCTAATGATGTTTATGAACCTAAGAAGATTATTTTAAACAGATGAAGGATTTTACATGCAGCTTTCATGGTGGCCAGCATTACTGAGGGGATTGGCCTGCTTTGGAATATGCATACACAAAATCATTTAACGGAATTGTAACAGTAAGACCAGTGATTAACTGCCATGTTTCCTGAATTTGGAAAATGGCAAACTGTTTAAAGAGCTAAACTGTGGCCACTGTACGGGGAGCAGAATCACTGCAAAAAATGTTTTCCTCTATGCTGAAATATAGCATCTATGGAGGAGGTGATTACTATAAGAAATAGGGGTGTGTTGAGGTGTGTGTGTGTGGGGGGGGTTACAAGTCTATATGTCCAGAATCTTGGCAGCTGTCACTTGCACAGGTAAAGTCATGTTCTTTTTGTGTTCTGCTAAGGAGCACATCAGGTGCGGTAACATACGTTCACATTTTGATAGATGAATTAAATATTGACAAGATTTGTCTACTAACTATAATGCTGCTTATACATTTTGCATTACCGCATGCCCAAGCTTTTTGTTCTTAATGATGGAAACCTAGTATAAAATGTATGATTTCTCATTCATGTAATGGAAAAACAAGAATGCTAAACTGAATACAATGGAAAGTAATATACTTTATAAGCATCTGATACATATAGGCAGGGATCATCTTTTTAGTACTGAAAGCTGCCACTACCTGAGGATGGGTGATGATGTAATAAGAGACAACAGAGATGATATTATTGCCATGAAATGTTTTTAATATATCAAGTTGTATATCAAGTAGCAATACTAAATGAGTTAATCACACTAAAACTTTTTATAAAGGAATGGTGAGGTTTATAGGCACTATGTATTCAGCCTAGAAATAGAATAAAAAGGTGTACTGAAGGGTCACAGCATACGGTAAGGATCCACCTTCTCAAACAGCCACATAATTTGTGATTTAATTACACAGTGCTTCATACAGGTGAAGGGTCACAGCATACGGTAAGGATCCACCTTCTCAAACAGCCACATAATTTGTAGTCTAATTACACAGTGCTTCATACAGGTGTGGCTGTATGAAGTGTTGGTCACTTCTGCTAGACCTGCAAGTAATGAACAATAACATCCAGGAACTTAATGAGCAGTGTATGTATATACTGTGTATATATATATATATATATATATATATATATATATATATATATATATATATATATATATATATACTGTGTGTGTGTATATATATATATATATATATATATATATATATATATATATATATATATATATATAAAATACATGTATACACACACTATTGTGACATACTATAGGGCAGTCTCACCATAGGATGGCAAAAATTGCTGTGTAAGTAACATTGTAAATAACATTCTGATTATTTTGAAATGATGTATTAAAATGATGCCTTGGAAAGAATATTACAAATATTGCTGTACAGTGTGCCCCTTAAAGAAAGGTAGGTATGACTTTGAATTACATTGAGAGATTTATTTCAACACGGATGATAACGAGCATTTACCTTGTTAGTGTAATGTACATGAGAGGAGGACTACGGCCTTAAAGATGAAGAAGCTGGCTTCTCAATGCAGGGTGAAGTTTATGCATGGAAATGTAATGTTGGGAGGTATGCTATGGAAGTGAAGAGACAAAGTGGAAAATCCTGAGGTAGTTTGGAAATATTCTGCTGAAAATGCACACTGGAGGAAGATGTCTGATCTTATTTTGGGACTAGGGTTGAAATGGTATGAGCAACTGCAGAATTAGTCTGCTATTTTTTCTTGTCCTAAAGAAGAGTTTGCATTATTGAAGTGCTATTTGCCCTTCTTTTTATTGAAACCCAGTTATTTTATAGATAGTCTTCCTTTGCTACCTTATTTTGTTACAAGATTGGCGGGTGCAGTGGGCAAATTTGGCACACAATTCTCCATACTAGCAAAAAACCCAACTGTGACTTTCTCTGCCTGAAATTTGAGCAAAACAAATTTCCTCCAACTGAAGATAGAGAAAGCAATTGTGCTGTGGACTTTGAGGGTTGTTTTTTGTTGTTGTTGTTGTTGGTTTTGGTTTGTACTTTGAGAATATCCATGTTGTTTCATGATAGCAACAGTAGAATAACTGCTACAAAGGATTACTGATGCTGCTGACAGGATGGTACCAGTAGCCAAGTTAATGGTCATGCCAAAAGCAGTTCCACCCCTTAAGCAACTTAATTAATGAGAAGGACCTTAAGATGTACCGCATGGTATTTGACAGGTATTCCCACCAGGAAGGATAGGACATGAGTGGCTGGGCTAGAATCTTTTCAGCCTAGCTAAGGGGTAAACCTTTAAAGGACTTCATGAACATGGAAAGGAATAAATACTAAAATAAATACTACAATAAATACTACAAGTACTATGATAAGGTTAAATAGTCCAGTTAGCTAGAGTTGGTTTTACGTCTTGAGACAAAAGCTCAAATGCTTCATAGCTGAATATTTTCTACTAAGAAAATGAAGATGTGTTATTTATGGGATTTAAAGCATTATTTTGTAATATGAGTAGATTCTGAGGATCAAGGTGCTAAAAATAAAATGACAGAAATGTTACCCACTGATGAGTTTAAATGGACTTTACCTGCGACTTTGACAAATTGAGTCTTTCAAACGACCCTGAGAATGTTACATTTTTTGTTCTACTGGTATGGAGAGATTGCTATACAATGAAAATGTTTAAAAAGGAACAACTTAAATTGCTTAATAACTTCTAATCAGTACATGGAATGTTGAAAGGCATTTAATCAGTCACAAGAACGTGATCATCCTCATCAATGACCATTCAAGATAATGGCAACAGGAACATTGAAAATAAAATATTAACGACAGCAATGTGGCGCCAGAGAGTGTATAGTGCATTAGGCTAAGTCAGAGTGTGGCAGTTTTTGCTAGTGAGCTCTTTACTGGTGTAGTGGTTTCAGTAGTGAACATCAGTAACTGGGGTTAGTGGTTTGGATCCTGATACAGATTTTAATAATCACAGTAGTGGCTATCACTGCATACTGCATTTCCATTTGGTTATGCTTTTGGTGAGGTGCTGCCAATTTCATTACTTATGTCCACTCAACTTGTTACTATATCTATGCAGATATATATTTATTTATTTAATTACGTACTTACTCACCACTACTTTTATGTATTGTATTATCGCAATGTTCTTGGATTTATTTTGAAAGGTTGCTGATGAGGCAGTGCCTTCTACCTCGTGACAGACTGACCCTGAAGAAACTCATAGATGGCTAAACTGTTGGTATGCCAGATAAACTTTTAAAAGGCACAGAGGGAAGCTGATACTGAGAAGAGCAAGGAAATATTGCTAGAGTTGTAGGGGGGGGAGCTAGATAAGATGCTGACATTTCTTAACCATACATTGCAATAGAAAATGATTAATTTCATGAAGTAAAGGCAGAAAGGAAGTAGTATGTCAATATAGATGCACAGACTTTTCAGAAACCTAGTGATGACACTAGAACATACTCATGTTACATGTATTAGGAAGACACATAGGAAGGGACAAAATGAAAGCATGGACCCTAGCAAGGTATTACTAGCCAGAAATAATGAAAGACATTGAGAACTTCTGTCCTAGATGTACTAAATGCCAGTAGACAGCTCTTCACCAGTGCTTTAAAATCCTTTGATTCCAATGCCAATTATATAGGTGCAACTTGAATGCATTGCTATGGACTTTATTGGGACATTGGTAAAAATCCAGCAATGGGTTTCAATACACGTTGGATATTTTGAGCTATGCAATTAAGTATGCAGTTTTTCCTTTGTGCAAGGCTATTGAAAAATCTATAGTGAGGGAGTTAGTTTTAATATTTTCCATGGCAGGGATATCTACAAAAATACTCATGGACAAGGGAACTCAATTTATGTCCAGAGTAATGCATCAGTCATACCAGTATTTTAAGGGCAAATAATTAAATTCATTAGTTTACCATCCTCAGACATATATGTTAATGGAGTATTTTAACCAAATATTAAAATCTATGCTGAAAAAATGATGTGGTTAATGTCATACTTCCTGTCTCCCATTACAGAAGTACTACAGTCCTAGGCAGAGTTCATTCCTTCTGAGTTACTAAATGACAGACACTGTCATATACTGTTATAGGGATGGTTCCTTGTGTAGTGAACTACCTGAATTGTCAGCATCTAATGACTCTTAAAATTTCAAATAACACACATTATGTCCACATTCTTCAAAAACTCCCATCTGATGACTATAACTCTCACCAGCTTGTCTCTTCATTCACTTGGTCTAGCAGACATGCCTTAGCCTCCTTCAGGCTTAATCCAATCCACATCCAAGGCTGGTGAGGAGATTGATGATGCTGGTGCAGTCATACTTCTGCCCTGGAGTATGCCAGAACTCCTCAGGACTGAGCGGCAACTTTGCAAGAATGGAAATCATTGCCCTTATGAGGTGTGTGTGAGCTTCAGTGTAGCCTCCCAACTAAGTGACAAAGTATGATTGCAAGAATAGAAATTGTTACCCATAGGAGGTGTATGTGAGCTTCAGTGCAGTCTCACAACTAAGTGGCAAAGTGTGCATGCAAAAATAGAAATCATTGCCCTTAGGAGGTGTATGTGAGCTTCAGTGCAGCCTCCCAACTAAGTGGCAAAGTCTGCATACAAAATGGAGCTTGCCAGGCTTCTAATGCTGCTTTTAGTGCAGCAAGCATAGGGTGACCCCCTCCCCCCCAAGATTGGCCATCCATTGTCAGCAACTCCCACCCCCTATGGCCTCTCAACCACTCATATGACTAATCAAACACAGATTGTCTGGGGTACAGTAAGGGCTTTATTCCTCGTTACAGTGTGGCCACAGTACAATTCATTTTTTTTTTTTTTGTCTGTAAAATGCTTCTTAATCTGTAAACATTCAGTTTTAATGTGTGTGAAACTATGAACTGCTCAATGACCTGTTACAATTTTTATGGAGAACCATCCAACGTACATAGCCTGAAGGGGCACTATAACAACAATCATTATTTCCTTTGAAAGATTACTTTTTAATAAATATATGCAGTAATAGCAAAATCTGAAAGGTGAAAACAATTAACTCTGATGAAAATAGAAGAAATCATCATCCACTGCCTATTCACAGGGTTTGAGAAAAGGATACATGAACTGATCCTACATAGATTTCTTTCAGCCTTGCTCGGGCCATAAGAGCAAGGATAAATGTAATAATAAATATATATTTCAGAATAGGCAGCCAGTCAGCATGTTTTGGGAAGTGAGACAATACAAGAGTACTAGGATAAAACTGAGGCATATGTACAGTCATATGCAAATGCCATAGAGACAGTAACCAGAAATGGGCAGTGGACCTCATAGTCTTGAGTTGTGATGAGGAAACCATAGTCATCCAGTCACCATGGTATCCATCCATCCATGAGGCAGGGTGCTTTCCCCTGAACTTTCATAGCCTCTGGATATTTTTGAGTGGTATTCTGAACTGCTGAAGTAAGAAAGTCTGTAATCATGTCAACCCTTATGATTACAAGTGTTAGTTATGTAAACTACTTTGGCCAAATATCTGGTCTCAGGAAACAGAATGGCATAAATTTAAATAAAAGATATGGGTCAGATCACCACTGAGCAATAGAAGGGGCCCTGGATGTCTTACATGAGAGGAATGCATCCTGAATTTACATTATTATTTGTGAGCTACAAGCAGCTCATGACATTCTGTAGTCAGTTTTAAGTAACCATGAAAAGACTTTATTCTGGACCTAGCTAAAGTGATATTATGTAATTTATTCAGTCATCCATGTTCATTTTCATTAAGGGGCCACAGGGAAACATTCTGGGCAAGCATTACATTTTAATATAATAAATATACAAAGATATCAAAGAATATTTATAATTGTGGCTGTAGCCGAAAGCAGTACTGCAAATATCACCAAGGAACTAATTAATCTGAAGAGCAATTACTGTTATTGTGAGTATCATCTGAAACTGAATGCACTTGACAACTGAAACCAAAAAGGGGAACTATATGCATGTGATACAAAAATAAGCTTTTATCATGAAGGCATTAGGGAATGATGGAATAGGCTAGTATAAAATTTCTTTCACCAGGCATTGAAGATGCAGCCATTCATGAACACACACACACACACACACACACACACACACACACACACACACACACACACACACACACACACACACACACACACATACACACACACACACACACACACACACACACACAGGCACACACAAAGCACACTGACACACACACACACACACACACACACACACACACACACACACACACACACACACACACACACACACAAGCACATGCAGATCACCACTGAGCACTGAGAAGTGATAAAACTCATCACTGATACTCCTCCGTGAATTGGGTATTTATTTATTTGATATTTGTTAACTGGGTTGGTGGGATGGTCTTTACAGTTTTTTCAGCCATGACTCAGATGCATTAGCATAGATAGGCAGTTCATAAAAATATAAAAGACTTGTGAATTTTTGCAGTGATGCATACACACGTGTTTTAGCAATACAGTACTGGACAATGTACATTTCATTTTGCATAGTGGTGAATGATGTCCAAGTGAGCATAGTAATAAATTGTGCTAATAAAAGTTGGTAGAAGGGAGAAAGAAGAAAGCATTTGTTTGTGTCTTTTGGCTTTTCCTGGTTAGGGGTTGCCACAGTGGAACTCTGGTCCGCTAATGATTGGCAGTTGATTTTTACGTACCGGCTTGCCAGGCCTGATGCACAACCTTCAACGAAGGTACGCCCATTCACGCATGTCTCCACGCAGAAGACGCTCTAGCTGAGAATCGAACCGGACAGCATCTTACTGTGAGGCGACAATGCTACCGCAGCACTACCAAAGAAGAAAGCATGGAAGAGTAAAATATAAGCAAGAGAGACAGTATAAAAGTGGAGGTGTGCCATGGTAACAGAATCCTTCCATTATTTGTAAAACCTCTTAGTATGTACATATTTATGAAGTGGCAACTCTGCCTTTAAGGTTGTAAAAAGGGTACAAAAGTTCCATAAATTAGTGGAATTTGATGGGCTTCTGATAGGTGTTGAGGAGTACAGTGGGTCTGGACTTTATAAATATTATAGGATCACTTGTGTGCATCTTTTAGGTGGTCACTTCATTTTTTTGAAAGTCTTGTAGATTTTTATTTCTTAAATATTTTGCAGTAGACCTTCCAGTTTGATGGTACAATTTTATTGAAACTTTTTTCACAAAGCACTAGTTTAAAACGTGGATGGGCAAGGGTTAGAGCATCATTCCATACACTGCAGAGTGAGGTTATTTGTTTTGCAGTTTGTAACTTCAGAAGGGTAGCAGAGTTCATGGAGATGTTTGTAGGTTAACATAGCCAGATGGCGAGTGGATCATGTAGGGGTAGTCAAACAGTTTGTTGTTTGCACTGATACAGTGTTGTTCTTATCTAGGGCAGAGGTTAATGAATCTGCAATTGGCTTTCATAGTGGTCTGACTCATTATGCTAGTTTGCGAAGTGTGCAGTGTAAGTATGGAAAGAACATGCTGTGGTTTTGGAATAAGTACATATTAGCCATTGCACTTCTTACCTCAGGGTTAAGACGGTTGGCAATACAAAAGCTGGATTTAATTACATGATTAACTTTTATATAGTATTTTCTGTATGGGAGCAAAAGTTGAGAATGGGATGCAGATTAACCTCTATGAATTTGTCGTGTTTGACTATAGATAGTGAAGTGTGTGTATGTGTATATATATATATATATATATATATATATATATATATATATATATATATATATATTACAAATATGCACTGCATGCACAAAAGCATCTTGGAGGAAACTATAATGCTTGCATCTGGTATGTCTCAGACCTACCACACCTTCCATAGAGAGGCCATACCACATTGGTGGCTTGTTGGAGATGCAGGATACACCCTGGAACAATGGCTCTAAGTCCAGTGCACAAATCCCCAACACACAGGTATACAACATACAACAGAACACAAAGAGCAGCATAACAGAACATGTAATGGAATGTCTAATACTGCAGTTCAATTGGATAGTTAGAGAGAAGAATTGCAGTACAACCACAACCTTGCAGAGATACATTGCATATTCATACCTTACAGGATTCCATAGTATTAGCACAGACAGTAATTCAGGAAACACAAAGAGATGAGTGAAACCACATGGTGCAGCCCATTACCACCCAGCCAACCACTACAGTAACTGCCACAGGCCCATACCTAAGAGATGCATACTGCAGTACTCAAACACAACCAGTGCAGTAACCGCCACAGGCCCATACCTGAGAGATACATACTGCAGTACTCAAACACAACCAATGCAGTAACCTCCACAGGCCCATATCTGAGCGATGCATACTGCAGTACTCAAACACAACCAATGCAATGCTCGCCACAGGCCCATACCTGAGAGATACATACTGCAGTACTCATACACAACTATTACAATGATCAATACAGGCCCATACCTGAGAGATACATACTGCAGTACTCAAACACAACCAGTGCAGTGATCACCACAGGTCCATACCTAAGAGATACATACTGCAGTACTCAAACACAACCAGTGGAATGATCACCACAGGCCCATACCTGAGAGGTACATACTGCAGTGCTCAAACAGCTGTTTGGCCAAAGTATATTAATTACTGTATTTATAGTTTGGACTGAATAGTAGTAGATGTGATGCAATTAAACATGCCAAGAGTTTACAAACAGATAACACACAGTGTAAATGTAAAACATCTTGTTGATAAAACATGTATAGCATCATAGCCATAACACAAATAAGTGTCAGCACAACATTTGCCATTCACATCTGACCAATCATGAAAGCCCACACTGTATACTTCTGGGAATCTCTCCCAAAAGGTGTAGAGTGCTATAATCAGTTACTTATATGTTATTCATAGGGAATGACCTTTGGCCACCATGCCCACCATAGGCAGTTATCTGGAGTTTTACATGCTGTTTAAAGTTAGTGCAGATGTTCTAACTATGAAGAACCATTACAAGATCATGGAGGTGTTATTAACACTCAGGGTGAATTTCTAAATTAAGGTTAGTAAGAAAGTGGATGATGGTTGCATTTACATCTAACCTTGCAGGATCTCCAACATCCTCAATAATGGGACATTGGTTCAAGAAACATCATTGTGACTCTCTGTGTCATTAATGACCTCTTTGTGGTATTGGATCAGTGGATGTATTCGATCACTTTCACCTTTTTTAATTACCTTATTGACCTTGATACATCACAATAAATATTAAACAGCATATATATTATCTTTAATCAAGTAAATATAGCATTTCAAATTTATTTATTTTATTTAACATTTGTTTACCAGGAAAATCTGACTGGGACAGGGCCTATTTTCAGTGGAGGCCCAGGGAGAAATGTACCAGATGCCTGTCTTTGGAATGTGGGAGAAAACCTAAGCACTCAGAGGAAACTGACACAAACACAGGGAGGACATGCAGACTCCACACAGAATGTACCCCAGCCGAGAATCGAACAAGAGTACCTCTTGCTGTGAGGCAACAACACTAACCACTGCACCAATGCACCACCCAATGTCAATATTCTCATAAGTCAGCAGTTATACAACTCTTTTTGAAAAATAATCATATGACCTCATTCTTCTTAAATTTGTGATATTACATCATGCAGTGTCATCATTATTCCTTAATAATTTCCCTGTCCAAGGTATTTACTCATATCATGATAGACTAGTTCATATGCTTACTTGCTTACATCAATTTAATTCTTAAACCTACAACTGTTGGAATAACTGGATAAATGTTATTAGATACAACAATTTTAATATTATCCCCTCATTTGTCATTCTTTTATTCCATAAAAGAATGATGTTTAACATTTTCACATATTTCTATAATATACCATGTTACTTCTAACTTACCCCCCCCCCAATATTGTGATTCACATTTTAACCAGTGCTTCTATTCAACATGCTCAAAACTCAATACATTCAGAAGCATTTATGACATATTACCTAGAGACAACATAATGCTACAAATGCTTTCCTAACTCCCTGTCTTTCATATGGAATGTGAAAAACTTGAAGGAATGTTTCTTAACAGAGGATACCCCCAGAACCTCTTAGTAGAATTAGTTGATGAGATTAAGAGCAAATGAAGTAGGGAGTGTATAAACCTATTCTGTGGAATGAGCAAAACACTAGCAGTACCAGCCACATGACTTCTAACAATAGTAACAACATAGAGGTGAATAACCTCATTAACTATAGTTTTGTGACAACTTACAGCGTTAATGCAAAGGACCTAAGAAATATCCTATATAAAAACTGGGCGTTAATAGAAAGTGATCCTTTCATCAGTAAGAAACTTCCAAAACCACCTCAGATAATATTTAGGAAGGGAAGGAACGTTAAAAGCATTCTGGAAAACAAAACTTGGATTACAATTAGAAATCCAGGGATGACCAAGTGTGAAATGTATAATTTTTGTAAGCACATGGAAACTGGTAAAAGTTACTTGATTAGAGATAGGAAATATGACACTAAAAAGAAATTCAATTGTTACTCCAAGATAGTCGTTTATCTGGCAAAGTGTCAACAATGCCCTGTATTTTATATAGGGAAAACTATCAGAACTTTGAAAGAGCGAGTGTACAAACACTTGTATAGTATAAGTCATAAGAGAACAGACAATGCACTTGCAAAGCATATAGTAGAAAAACCAGAACATACATTCAAGTTCCGAGCCATTGACCAAATTTGTTCTGATGGTAGAAGGGGACCCGAAAATCTACTCCTAGAAAAACTCGAACTGTTGTGGCAGCTTAACACAAATGCCTGCTTCTATCCAGGAATAAACTAACTTAATTCCATTCTATGTATTTTAAGGCTGAAGAATTTAAATAGGTGTAGTTAACATAAGCGATACTTAAAATGTGAAGGTTTAGGGATAAAATAAGTAGTACGAGTATTTTACTGCAGCACAATTTTTTTAACATGTAACAACAAGCTGTAATTGATTGAAACATTTTTAAGTTGTACATTTTTAAATATGTTGAACAAATCTATTAGATTAAATAAGTCATGTGATAGAACAGGAGGGTACTTTAAGTGGGGGGTGCTAATGTCGAAGTATCTGAAGAAGTCTTTGTGATTTGAAAGACGAAAGGTGCCTAATTTGACTGTGATTATTTGACGGTCATTAAACTGGTTGGAATATTTATGCATTAAGAGACTTGTGGTCTGTAATGGAGAACATTATCCAGATTGTTGTAGCAGCTATCATTTTACATTTTACAAGTTTGGTACAATTTCTAGGTGTGTTTTAATTTTAATATTATCCCCTCCTTTATCATTCTTTTATTCCATAAAAGAATGATGTTTAACATTTTCACATATTTCTATAATATACCATGTTACTTCTAACGTAGCCCCCCACCCCACCCCACCCATATTGTGATTCACATTTTAACCGGTGCTTCTCTTCAACTTGCTGAAAACTCAATACATTCAGAAGCATTTATGACATATTACCCAGAGACAACATAATGCTGCAAATGCTTTCCTAACTCCCTGTCTTTCCAGTCTCCTAAATATGTCACTTCCTAAATATTCTCTAAGCCATGTTCATTTCAATACCTATATAATCTATATTTTATAGCCGCCTTTTCCACTCAATTTTTAAAGAAAGGGAATGAGAATGCCTGTTCCAATCTACATATTACACATGGGTGTTTTTCACTCTAAGAACATTCGGTT
The DNA here is from genome assembly GCF_019279795.1 of Protopterus annectens. Lineage (NCBI taxonomy): Eukaryota > Metazoa > Chordata > Ceratodontiformes > Protopteridae > Protopterus > Protopterus annectens. The sequence continues at coordinate 1,797,799,272 of NC_056743.1, forward strand.
ATTTCACATAGCCAGCATATAATGCTCCTGCCATCACCAACTACGCTACCTAACCTGCCCAACAGAAACCTAACAGGTGAGCCGAGCACTAGCCATTCAGTTACTATAACAGTTGGAAATGCCAATGACATAAAATATTGCTTATTTTTATGCCATCTTTCATTTTTTTACTTAGCTTTATAGCACGCATAACCTAAACAAGCCATAAGCTCCCACTTACTGCCATCATCTCTATTTTCATTCCGAATTAACTCCTCCATACTTAAAACTGATGTTATTGTAATGCACTTGTAAAGGTCTGAAAAGTACTGCAAACTTATATTTTGTATCTTATTCTTGTATTACATTTATTTTGTTTTACGTTGTCTGTTCTGTTGAAATTTTAAGAGGTCTTGGCTAGGGTCAGTTAGAAAAGTTAGCAAAGAATTCTGCAAATAGTGAATAACATCAGATAATTGGTGGAAGGAGCTGAGAATCTGCATTCCTTTTTTAGTTAGAAATATCTCTGTTTAGATGAAGTGTTTGTTTGGCCTGTTTGCTATACTCTGCCTGAATATTGCTGATCTGTGGCTGTATTTTATTTTGAGTTTTTCATTTAAGGTTTGGTCTGTTTTGTATCTTATTCTTGTATTACATTTGGTTTGTTTTAAGTTTTCTGTTCTTTTGGAGTTTTAAGAGGTCTTGGCTAGGGTCAGTTTGAAAAGTTAGCAAAGAATTCCTTTGCAAACAGTGAATAACATCAGGTATTTGGTGGGATGACTTGAGAAACTGCATTCCACTTTTAATTAGAAATACCTCTACATAGCTGAAGTGTTTGACTGACCTGCTTGCTGTACTCAGCCTGAATATTGCTGATATCTGCATTTTTCCCACTCATCTGCCCAATTGTCGCCATGTTCTTAAACTTGGTGGCTTTTGAGTTGCCAGCCCCTACTATAAATCTGATTTTGGACACTCCTTCCAGTCCCATCTCAACAGCTCATCCTACTGCGTACAGAGAGATCATTTGGGAAAGCCCACCCACTTAATTTCTTAACCTTGAATTATCTTCAGTTTCCTCCCCTCCCACTTAACTAAAAAAATTGCACCTTATTCAGTTGCTTTTACTGTATGTTTGTTTCTTCCTACTTTATTACTTATTTTACTTTTATTGCTTGTTCTTAAAAGTGTTCAATTGCATTTATTCTGCTGCATTTATTACTGCTTGTTAGTAGCCTGATTAAATTGCAATTGTTATTCTAAGCCTCTTGGTTTTGGTTTAAGCACTGGGCTTCAGGTAAGTTGTTATACTTTAAGAAGGTTTGTAGTCTACACTCTTGTGGTAGGAGAGGTAGCTTACATCCTTCTAAGTTGGGAATTGCTGGTTGAAGGCTTAGAATGTCTGTTATTCTAAAAGTGTCTTAGTTCTAATTTAAGAGCTCGGGCTTCTGGCCAGTTATTTTGCATTAAGAAGGTTTGTTGTTTACACTTTTGTGGGAGGAGAGGGTGACTTCTGCACTTCTAAGCTGGGAATTGTTGGTTGAAGGCTTATTGTGCCAGCTTATTTGAATTTTTTGTCTAAAATCGGTGCACTTTGTTGCTATAGCACAGACTAGATTTAGACCTGCTGAATCTAGCTCTATTTGTATAACTTGTTCACTAAACCAGGCCATCATTTGTTGCAGAAGGTTTTCCGGCACCCTAGTGGCAGGAGTGTGCAGTTAGAACTCATCTGATTGAAGGTTGCTGTAAATGGGCTCAGTTTTGAGGTTTTTTATTGGTTAATTTGTTAAAATAAGTTTTCTCTTGTTTGCTACATAAGCACATGCAAGTCATCTGCTGATCACTGCAAACCTTAAGTAGAATTTTTCACTGTATATTGCACTTTTGAACTGCATTTTTACCATATAACTGCTTATTTTGAACTATTTTTCCTGAAATCATTGCACTTTGTTTGCTGTAGCATAGATTAGATTCAGACCTGCTGAATCCAGTTCTGTTTGTATAACTTGAATACTAAACTAGGCCATCTTTTGTTGGAGAGGGTTCCCCTGCACCCTAGTGGCAGGAGTGTGCAGTTAGTACTCATCTGACTGAAGGTTTTTGAAACAGGGCTCAGTTTGAGCGTTTTTATTGGTTAATTTGATTAGATCAGTTTGTTCTTATTTCCTACATAAACACTGTACTTGAGCATTGTGCACTGCATTGCTGCAGTGGACACTATTGGTGGTTATAGACGCAAACACTTCTGCCTGCAAATTTTCCCTTACTAATGTGCTGGTGCTCCACTGATGAGTTCTTGTGATTGTCCCTCACTGACAGGTGATAACTTCAGAGAAGCTCTTATGGTACTAACACAAATCCTACCTACTAGCCCTTCGTATTTTTTGTCCACTTCTCCTGTCCTCTACTTTACCTGGTCCTTCCTGTCTCTCCCTGTTTTCTGACCACATCAACTTACCTAGCATTATAGATGAACAATTTCCCACAGTTTCTCCTGCCAGCTTGGTCAACATGGGCATCCTGAGGCAATGTAGCAATAGCATCATGTACACTGACATCCCACTTCTTCTAGTCCACACAAATTCATTATGTGAGAGATGCTTCTATATGAAGAACCTGGAATCCAGGCTCTCTCGCTTACCAGTCAGTTCATCGAATTTTCTTCTTCTTCTTTTGGCTTTTCCCAGTTAGGGGTCGTCACAGCAGATCACCTGTCCGCTCATGCTTGTCAGTGGAGTTTTACGGTGTTGAATTGCCCAGCGCCCAACCTTCCACAGAAGGCACACACACGCATGTACTCCTGCCTAGGGCCAATTTAGAGTGTCTAATCCACCAACACCATGTGCTTGGTATGTTGGAGGAAACTGGAGCACGTGGAGGAAACCCACGCAATGACAGGGAGGAAATGCAGACTCCGCACAGAAGGCACCCCAGCCAAGGATAAAACTGGAGAACCTCTTGCTGTGAGGCAGCAATGCTAACTGCTGCACCACCGCTGCCATAATACTAAGCAGGTTTTCAGCATGCACACCTCACCTTCTGCGCCGACCAACCAACAACACATAAACCTACATATGCAGAGGTCCTTACAAGAAGCTTACCTAAACATTAGAGACTTCCCAAATACAAGCTCGCTTCATATGATACATCCTCTGGAGAACATATTACACATAATATATCACACACCAGTATCTCACCAGACAAGCCCCTAAGTCATAACACAAAAAACAAACATCTTAGTCATAGGCAACTCAATTGTGAGACACACAGATGTCCCTCTCACCAGGTGGGATAAGGTAAAGGTCACGGTCAGCTGTCTGTCAGGTGCCAGGATCCACCACATCATACACACTCTCAAGTCTCTCAACAGCAGGCACTCTTATGACTGCATCATACTCCATATTGCTGTGAACAACTAGAGATGTACCTCACTGGATTATATGAAGAGAAACATGACTGAACTCGCGGTGGTGGTGCTGCGGTAGCGTTGCCGCCTCACAGTATGACGCTGTCCGGTTTGATTCTCAGCTAGAGCGTCTTCTGCGTGGAGACATGTGTGAATGGGCGTACCTTCATTGAAGGTTGTGTGTCAGAGCTGATAACTCGGCACGTAAAAATCAACTACCAATCATTAGCAGACTGGAGTTCCACTGTGGCGACCCCTAACCGGAAAAAGCCGAAAGACACAAACAAAACATGACTGAACTCTCTGATTATTTGTCTCAGGCAGGTATGTCCCTAGCCTTAAGCAGCACTTTACTTTCACCTAGGATGATACCACAATACAAACAAAAATGATTGACTTCAACAACTGGTTTAGTTTCTGGTGTCATTCAAAGGGAATCCAGTATCTGTCAGCCTGGGATGACATGGCCGATAGACCTCAGTGTTTTGTCAGAGATGGTCTTCATCTATCACCTCCGGGATTTTTGGTTACTGGCTAAAACACTTGCTATCCACATAGTGCCTTTTTAAGCAATGTCACAAGAACAAAATTCCCAATATAAAAAGGAGTCTAAATGAGAAACTCCACTCACTGGAAGCAGTACTCACCCTGGAAGATGCTGGCATTTGTGCAGTCACTGAGATTTGGTTTAAGGCTGCAGAGAGCACCCCAGCTATACCAGGTTACATTTCCTTCCACACGTTCAGACCACAAACTGAAGGCATGAGAACTAAAGGAGGTGGTGTATCAATATTCATTAAAGATAAATACACCTCTACATTTGTTAAACAGCACGATTTTCTTGAATTACTTCAAGTGCAATTGGCTATAGGTTAAGACCTCTCTTCAAGTCATTGCCAGCTATAGGACCACCTCCATGAATCATGACATCCACTCAGCCTACTTGCATCTACTTGAGTCAATCAAGATACAACCAAAAGCCCTTGTTTTGGGTGACTTTAATTACCTATCCATAGACTGGGTAAATTATACACGTTCTAGCTCGCTTGCCCAAAGTTTCCTGGACTTCAATGCCCAGGACCAAGCTGTTTGACACACCCATGAAGGGCTCAAACATCCTGGACCTGGTGCTCACCAACATGGGGGATTGCTGCAGCACCCCCAGTGTGTGGCCATCCCTGGTGAGATCTGACCATAAATCAGTCTTGCTAGAAGTAACTATAACACAAGACCCCTTCCCTCTTAGCAACAACTAGACTAAAAAACTTCTCCAAGGTCAATTACAACCTCTTACTTGACAGCATAAATAGCTTCATAGCCCCTCTCCCCCCTGATGGAACAAATACCTATACTGAGTCATACACCAATGCTTTATAAAAGCACCTGTACACTTGTATTGACTCTGTCATACCTGATGGAAGCTAAACAACATGTTCAAGGAAAAACAAACCAGCCTGGTGAACAACTGCTTTTTAATAGGCTATGTAATAGGAGACATAAATTGCTGTCTAAAAGTAGGAAGGAAATGTCTCAAAATTAGAAACACTCCCTCCTCAGCTTAAACAAGTAAATAAGACTCCTAGTAAAGTCAAACAAAGCTAACTATGAATCCAAATTAGCTTCCTTAACTAAAGATAACCACAAGGCATTCTTTAGTTACATCTGTAACCTCAAAGGTAAGGCCAAGATTTGTGATAAACTCATAGTTAATGGTACTGCACAAATATAACCTATGGAAACCTGCTGGCTGACAGGTTCAGTGAAAACGTTACTCCACTGTCCCCACCACATATACCCCAAAGTATTCCTAACACCTATCCCCCAGTTAGTGCCTCTGAGGAGCAGGTCTTAAATGCCTTCTTCAAGGCCAAAACCACAGACTCTATGGGACAAGACAACATCCTGGGCTGTGTTCAAAATGGATAAAAAATGAATTAGCATCACCATTGGGCATACATTTCAATCACAGCCTAAGCACTGGCTTCATCCCAGTTGAATGGAAAACAGCTACCATCATTCCTTTGCACAAAGGGGGTGCATCCACAGACCCCATGAACTAAATACCCATTAGCCTGACCAGGCTTATCTGCAAGGCCATGGAACAAATTATCATGGACCTTATTAATGAAGATATAGAAAATATACAAATGCTTGATCACATCCAGTTTGGCTTTGTCAAGGGGAGATCATGCCTCTTAAACTTGGTGGACTTCTTCAAGGCAATCACCAAAGCCTTAGGCAAGGGCAGATCTGTGCATACAGCCTACCTAGACTTAGCCAAGGCCTTTGACACAATCTCCCACTCAGGCATCATTGATAAATTCACCCAGCTTGGTATTAACCCATATATTGTCAGGTGGGTTGCAACTGGCTCACTGATAGAACTCATATGGTCAAAACAGGAGACTCCACCTCCTCCAGCAGACCAATAACCAGTAGTGTTCCATGGGAATCGGTCTAGGACCTTACTGTTTGAAATCTACTTCTCCAAAGTATAGCCTAAAATTAAGGACTGTGGCTGACAAAGTTTGCTGATCACTGCAAACTGGGAGTGATCATTGAAACCCCTAGTGATGTCAGCATCTTGCAAGAACATCTTACGCAGACTAATGACTAATACTAGCAGTCATGCTCTTAAATTTAATGCAGAAAAATGCATTATTGTCCCCTTCATCAAGGGTGATATTCCTACAAACAACCACATTAGTGGAAATACCCTGAACACACAGTCAGTGGTGAGAGATCTAGGCACACAGGTTGACAGCAACCTTAACTTCAATCACCATGTCTCCACAGTTGTAAGAATGGCATTTTATATTTCTCATCTCATAAGTAAAGACTTTGCATCCAGAAAAAAAGAGGTTATAACCTCCCTGTACTCTTCCCTCATCAGGCCAATAATAGAGTACAATATTCCCTTTAGTATGTTCCTTTCCAAACACTTGCAACAATTGGAGAGACCACAAAGTTTCCTTACAACAAAAATTCAGGGTCTTCAAGATCTGTCTTATGCTGACAGAATGAAATCATTGTCACTTTACTCTATGGTATACAGGCTGCTCAGAGGTGACCCGTGCCTTGTATATAGAGTGTGAAGGCTGCCAGCCTAGCTAGATAGGATTTTGAAAATAATTCTATGTCATTGTAAATATTAATAGGATCCACAGGCTTGTGTAATGAATGTTAAGAAAATTGTGTTATGTTCTGAGCTTCAAATATGTAGCCACAGTGCACCCTGCTGGAAGAAAGCTGATAAGTCAAGCATTTCAGGACTGGTTGATTTCAAGCTCAGAGACAGGATGTCTGGACTAAAGAATTCTTTCTGTTGTCTTAGGACAAGACTTAATTACTAGATTTTTTAAATGTAAAATGTCATTTATTGCTGTGGTTTCCTGGCAGGTGCAAGATTACAAACAAAATATTAAATTTTGAGTTTTGTGAGCATAGGAAACTTCAGGAGAAGTGATAAAAATGATGTAATGTGAAATGACTCAGCAATACTTGGTGTCAATAATTTAAGACTTTCTCAGAGAGAAAGATTGAGAATTTTGGATTTTGTCTAAAGCTGACAACAACTCACCTGGCACTTGCTTTGCTATGTAAATAGTATTTAGAACTTAGTATTTCTCCTAGAGATAGATAGAATTTAGCCAGATTGGCATAGCTGTTCTCTATATTTATGTCAGACTATCCTACAATATTGTTTTAAAAGTTTCATGTGATCTCTGAACTCTTGATTAGCACTTGTTGAATTGATGAGTATTCTCTTGTGTTTTTATTATTTATTATTAAATATTTTAAACCTTTCAACTGTGGCTGTTTTGTGTAGAGATAATTTAAGCTCTTAGAGTACATTGCATGTATTTGGTGATACTGTCCAAGCCACTCCAATAGTCTTGCTGCTCAGTCATACTTAGTAGTTGGATAACATTAATATTACACAGTGAAATTGGTCATCCTTTGGAAAGGGCCTTATAGCAGTTGATATTAGTTGTTGGTAGCAGTGATTTCTACCTTATAGTCTGGAGAGAAGGGGGCATAGCTGGAGAACCTGTGCCAGCCTTTCCCAGGAGTGTTTGTGTGTTTGTATGTAACTCGTATCTCAAAGTGTGTGTGTGTTAGCTACTTTGGCAGGGACACGAAGCACTGGTTGGACAGAGAGGGTGCTGGAGGTTTTAGCTTGACCACTAGGCTGAAATCTGGACCCTGTAGCTGTGTCAGTGGGGAGTCTTATTGGGGATCCGGAGAGAAAGGGAGAAACCAGCCCAGACTGACTGTGATCTTTGTGTGCTCCTAAGGGAAATTGTACTTTTCTGTGTGTGTACTTGTTATCCCCTCAGTGTGCATGCCCCTCACTGGTGCTAGTGGTGAGGATTGAGGCTCCTTGATTACTGGGGCAGTGCACAGGTATCACATAGAGCAATTTCTTTCCCAGCTTTAATGGAAATGCTGCACATTATCAAGTCAAATGGCACACAGGTCACTCGCTCAAATGACCCTAATCTGGTATGTGAGATCAACAAAAATTGCTTGAAAGACAGATTTGTCTTTCAGAGGTTGCCCCACTTTTGGAACAAGCTTCCTATTCATGTTAAATAAAGTCCCTCATTGGCACTATTTAAGCGTAATTTGGATGATTAGATGGGTAACTTGGAAATTTACCCTGGAGAATTTCCACCTGTGTCCATCTTGGACAGGGGCAATAGGTGTTGATTTTAGTGTCTGCTTGAACCAGATACCCTTCAGATTACAGGTTGAACTTGGCTAGGCTTGTAAGTGCCTTGGGGCCATTAGCCTAGTAACCTCCTATGATCCTATGATCTTATGATCCTATGAACTCTAGGTCTTTATTGCAAGTGCTCTCAGCCATCTATATAACCCTTTGTTAAAAGAAATATTAACTGTATGTAACAATGTAATGCATGTTTTATAAACCTGCTCACCTCACTCTATAAAAGTTATAGAGTTATATATATTATTGTATATCTTCAACAGATGTATCAGTAGTTATTAGACTTGCTCTCCAAGGGCCAGTTGAGAACCCAAGCCCAATTTTTCTTTTCTTCCCAAGCTCAAGCGCTCTATGGTGAAGTGACTTGTTTAAGATTACTCAGCACATAAATTAGTGCTGAGAGAATCAAGCCCTGTACCACATAAGCTATAGCTCACATCCTTAGCCCTTTGAGCCAACTGCCAGACAGCTGAGGATGAAATTGGTAATTTGTGTTTAGTGCTCTTCCATAGTTAACAAATTTAAATAAATAAATAAATGATTAAATCAACAAATACAACTTGCTTCTAAACATTCACTTCTACTGCTACAGTCATCTTATCCCTCAGAGTTTCTTTCAAATGATTTCTTCCTTGTTTTATTCTTAAGGTGAAGAAGTCATTAACATGCACACTCTCCCCTGGATTCGGCAAGCCCTGCATGGCATGCCGGAATAGTGCAGGAGCTCCTGGAGGCAATATGGCCGCTGTGTGATCCAGGAATAAGCTCCAGGGACATGCATGAGCGCTCTTGCACTATTCCTGCATGGACACAGCTCCTGTATGAAAATCACCCAATTTGCATGTGAAAACCATGCAAATGAGGTGAATTTGCGATCCAGGAAGCTGTCAGCTGGCCGTGTAGGACTAGTGTAGTGTGCAGAAATGTACTCGGTTAGTAACGGAGTACATTTCTGCAAACTACAAAATGGAGCCATGACAGCTCCAGATATAGGGTGTATAGTATGTGTAAAGCATGCCAATGGCATGGAAAACAGTTGGCAAAAAAAAAATAACTTTAATTATTTTTAGCCTATTTCGGCTGTTTAAGCTTAGGGCAGTGGCGTGCAAATGGGATCAGTTCAAAAATATAAAAAAAACCTGAAATAAGCATTCTAACCAAAATCACTATTTTGCCATTATACTCAATGGCAGGCAGAAGACAACATGGCCAGTGAATAGTGGTTGTTAAGGAGGAAGGTTCAGTGTAGGACCTGTAACTATGCATTAGCAGGTAATCCTATGCAAATGAGGGGAATGATACTGAATCCCAGATTTCTCCTCAATGCTAGCCAGCACCCAACTGTGTAAGTGCAGGAATAGCATGGTTCAAGCCTAAGAGTTAGCTAACATCATAGGGAGTATGTCAGGCATGCTGTAAGCTTATTGGAACCCTGTAGCTCGGGTTTGTCATTAGCTTAGCAGAGATAAGCAAAGGGGTGTGTCTGAGGCTGCCTAGCCCTCTTTACATTGCCTAAGTGTGTGTGTGTGTGCCGCACACCGGGTTTTAAAGGAAAAAAAAGTAAACCAGGAAATAGCAGCTCTGTACACATCTGAGCAGTGTGTTTGTGCGGTGCACCACCAGGCTTAAACAGGAAGGCAATGGGAAGGGAAAACAGCAGTAGGAAGCCAATCAAGGAGAACTAGCATAGCTGGCAGGTGAAATGTATCAGAATCAGCCAATTACACAGGCAGCAGCCCAGCCCAGAACACTATTATAAACTATGCAAACACCTTTCCCTCTGTTTTTTCCCACATACTCTACACCACAGGTGTATACAAGTGGGGAAATTTTAACAAACAAAAGCAACAAAACGATAGGGGCTGCAGCAGCTATCATACATCAACATGTGGAAGAGGCTGAGGGTGGTGAGGATGAGAATGCTGTCGACCAACCCACAGTGAGGAGACAGAGAAGAGTGTACAGACCCAAAGTAACCTACCAGGGGCTACATGTGCTGGAGAGAGTGGAGCACTATAGGGTGGACAGGCACCTCCTACAGCAAATTGTTGAGCTGTGCCGGCCACTCCTGACACACAGAACTAACAGAGGGGAACCCATCCCAGTGGATACCAAGGTATGTTTAGGCCTAAGAATACTAGCCACAGGTACCTTTCAAAGGCCAACTGGGGATATCATGGGGATCTCACAAGCATCAGCATCCAGGGTACTCCACCAGTTCCTGGATGCCATGTCAGCACATGCCGGTGAGCATGTATATTTCCCCAACACCCATGAGGCATTGGCCAGCAATATGCGTCTTTTCCACCAAATAGCAGAATACCCTGAGGTAGTGGTTGCTATAGACTGCACACACATAAGCATCAAAGCACCACCCAGTGAGCAGGGTAGAGTTTATATCAATTGCAAGGGCTTCCCCTTCATCAAATGGCAGGTTGTGTGTGATGCCCAGGGCATTATAATGAATGTGTGTGCTGGCTGCCCTGGAAGCTATCATGACTCCCACATCTGGCATCTGATAAAGCTGTTCCAGAGATTTGTCAATGGGGACATCCCTTACGGTCACCTAGTGGTGGATGCAGGTTATGCACTGGAGCCATGGCTGATGACACCCATCAGAAATGCACACACACCTGAACAAGAACTCCATAATGAGGCACACAGACCAGAATCATAATAGAGTGTGTGTTTGGGATGCTCAAGCCACGGTTCCGGTGCCTGGACACATCCGGTGGAGCCTTTCAGTACTCACCAGCTACATGTACCCAGATTGTCATCATATGTGCCATGCTACACAATATGATCCTGTGGAAACAACTGCAGCAGGAACAGCATGGAGTAGGGCCACACAGCCCCCCACCATTGCCAAGGCCTGCACAGAGTGACTTGGAGGAGGAACAACCTGAACCTGCCCCAGTAGGCAGAAGGAGGCATTCCCAGTATGCCCTGGCCTTGGCAAAGAGGCAACACATAGCACATACACTGACACAGTATGGACCCAGGGAATGACACCTCTCTCTGACTTGCACATACAGCAAAAGGGATGCCAAACATGACACTACCTGTGCTTAACCATGTATAGGGAGTGTACTATGTGCATCTGACATAGTCAGCCCTCCAGCATCATCCTTAATACTGGCACAGCCACGAGGTAAGTCACTCTTCTATCAATTGCCAAATGGAGTAGTATGTGTTGTTACTTGTATCTATGGTATGGATGTGAGCATGCAAGGGAATTGGGTGGCTGAATGGGATGCCAGCAGACAGTAGACACCTATAGTGGCAGCATGAGATCTGTAACAAATACTGGTGTCACCATAGTAGCCAGTACTAGACAAGGTGACAAAACCCACTGCAGGAAATGTGCTGGGCCACATGTGTATCCATATGACACAAACATGCCAGTCAGAGAGGCTCACATACCCAACAACAGTCTCAGCCAGCAGGACAGGTGTAGACAAACACAAACAAAGGCTGTGCTAAGGCCTCTGATTGATGACTATGTGTAACCCCCCCCCAAGGTCTACACAGACAGACTACAACAGGTCAGGCAGTTGGATGTTAGTTCTGAAGGGTAAGAAGTCAGAAACTGAAATGTAGGTCAATCAAACCTAAGACCTGTAGAACACTGATATGCCTCTTGTCAGTATGATAGGTTAGAATACAGAATGAAATAGAGTACCTGACATACCAGTAAAGTCATAGCAAATGTGTACAAGTGTCAGGTGTGCCCCTCCTCAGTCCTATGTAGAAATGTAGTAACAGTCTGGTGTGCCCCCCCCATTCCTATATAGACACATAGTAACAGTCAGGTGTGCCCCCCCCAAGCCTATATAGATACATAGTAACAGTCAGGTGTGCCCCCCAATCCTATGTAGAAATGTAGTAACAGTCAGGTGTGCCTCCCCAATTCTATGCAGAAACATAGTAACAGTTAGGTGTGCCCCCCAATCCTATGTAGAAATGTAGTAACAGTAAGGTGTGCCCCCCATCCTATGTAGACACATAGTGTCACACAGGTGTGCCCCCCAGTCCTATGTAGAAATGTAGTAACATGTATGTGTAGGTATAATAACAGTGGAGCACAGATTACCTGAACTGGCCAAGGTAGCAGGATAGATTGTAGCATGTGTACATTATGCAGGTCTGCATGTGTTAGGTTGGTGTGTGTTATATATTGTGTGAGAGTGGTCAGTATTAATGCATGGTAAGGTTTGTCCTGGTGGCCATTGCCCAATACTGCCAATGACAGGGCCAAGTTCTCACAACTGCAGTGCCAAACACAAAGCTTTCCAGTATAACACATTCCAGCAGTAAGCCATTGTAAATGTTTGGAAGTAATATGTGTCACCATCTGAAAGATGGACATAGCATGACTGTTGGCCCAGATATACAAGCAGTAGACAGAGGGAAGTACCCCAGACAGAAAGTGTATAATATGTAACTGTCAAATGGACACACCCTTGGAATTGTACATACAGGTTTGCAGCACATTATCTGGGCTTGTAGTAGGGAATACCAATGTCATCTGGCCAAACACTGGCAGACCACAAAGGTCATAGGAATGATGTATTGAGAAACAGCTGATGTCCCTGCACAAGCCAGCATAAGTGGAATCCCCCATGCCTATCTGTGAGTCAGATATAAGTAGATCCATAGCACACATGCACCCAGCTCACCCAACCACCGCCCACAGGTACCTCTCCAATCTTATCCCTGCTGTTGGGAATGAATACAATATGACCCCCACCTGTGTATGGCAATAGCAAAAGAATGCAGTATGCAGAGCAGGTGTCCCATGCAGGTGTGTCCCTAGCTGTAAGCAGCATCCTGCCAGCATCCACACCACTGGATCAATACTGACAGAAAGTATTGGCAGGAACACCTTGCACACCTACCCTGCCACCCCAGGGGAATATAGTGTATTGCAGTCTGGGACTGTAGGACTGACAGAATGTAACGACCTGCTACAGCTGGCCTGCATCACTACCAAATGGCCTACAGTACTCTGCCAAAGGCCTGTGTCTCACCCATACTGCTAATGTATGTTATGTCATGGACTCCCACTTAACAACATAACACAGTCCACAGAACCCAAATGCAAGGTCATGTGGACAAATCACAGTAACATGTCCACCATGTCCTAATGCATGAACTGTGGACCAACACCAAATTACTGCTGTGATGAGGTGATAACTATAGGGAAAATATCAGAGAATGTTTGCATAATGTATGGAAGAAGATAGAATAATAGAGGGGGGTGGGAGTATGGGCAGCATGTAGTGTGTGAAGTCCAAAACTCAGCCGTGTGCACATACTATCCCTGGCTGCAAACACAAGAATGGGTGGCCACAAACCTGCTCATAAACCACAATGTGCAGGGTTAATGTCCAGAATTATGACCTCTGCCTCTGGGTAACCTGTGTGAATCTGTACAGCTCTGAGGTATTGCCACAGAAGATATGGCCATACTGTCACGTTGATGGATGCACAAGCATGGGATCCTCTGCCACCACAAGTGTCTGCAGCTTCCCCTCCAGAATGGCATGAGTGTGCAAGAATATGTAGGCTGCCGACCACAATACTGGACACAGCTGCATTCACCCTGTGTTCCCCAGGACATCACTGCAAGCAAATATGTCTACCTGACAGTACTTGATGACATAAAACATCACAATGTATAACAGTACATATGTCTAAATATCTCTGCTAGCACCAGGACCATGTAGCAGAAGCAGCACAGACACAATTACCTACAGTAAGCCACTATCATTTGCCCATTTTGACCCCATATTGTCACCTGATCTACAGATATCCTGCAGAAACAGTTTGCTAGCTGTAGGTGTAGAAAACAAAAGCCTGCACTGGAGTACAGTCTACCTGGAATGGATTCACACATTCAATACAGAAGGTCATACTGGGCATGCTCCCACACTTAAAGAAATGAAGCCCATGTCTGGCAACAACGGTGGACCATACATATCTGACAGTTGCAGATGTTAGTGCATACAGTCCTCAGTAAGCACCAGTCATGCTTTGCACACACATTGGATAGGAATACACTCATATATCCAAGGACAACACACTATAATAGGCCAAAAGTGCACATACATAGATATGTGGAAGAGAGTGATAGTAACAAAGAGCCTTCCATCATGAGGCCTGTCCCACCCAGCATACATCCAATTGGCTAAAACCACATGATTTATTTATTTATTTTATTTATTTCCAGTTTGATTACCGGGGAAGTCCACTGGGCCCAAGGGGCATGTTTTCAGTGGAGGCCAGGGGAGAAAAGCTCCAAATACAGTATACAGTACGGATATAGTAATACAGAAATGTAAAGATACATTATCTAGAACAAATTGCAACAAAGGTACATGATGTGCAAATGTCGATCACCGTAGACATTTGCCTTTGGAATCCCTCAGCATGATAGTGTCTGTGGTGCTAGTGCTTACTGTGCAACATGACTGCACAAGTCAGTAGTCATCTAGCAGTTGTATACATATACCTGTGGAATATAAACCTGTGTGTGCCTGAGTGTGGCATGTCTGCCTCTAGATGAATGGGTTATGGCCCATGCACACACACACACACACACACACACACACACACACACACACACACACACACACACACACACACACACACACACACACACACACTGCCCTCCTATGGCAAGCCTGGTGATGTCTTCACCTTGAAATACACCTTTGGGAATGTGTGTGTGTGTGTGTGTTGGTATGTGAAGGTGGCAATGCTTTTTAGGCCAGCCACACTCACTACAATTTCAAATGCCTTACTTTGGCATGCCTGCTGATGTCATTCACTTTGAAATACACCTTTGGGGAAGCAGTAGCACAGTAATTTCTGTGGCATATCCTATAACTGTGTAATACTGGGGTCTATATCAAAATCTCGAACGTTTACTTACCCGAACACCTAAACGCGAAACATATTCCACGAACTGCAAATACACCAAACACACTAAACCGTGAAGTTCAAAAACTCGAAATGTCATAGTTGTCCTGTCCCAACACCCGCTACATACTACCTACACAAACAAACCACATACATACACTAACCAAAACCTTACTTCTAGTCCTAAACTAAACCCTACTTCTAACCCTACACTAAATCTTTCATATACCACCAAGTATGCACTTAACTTAACCCGCATCCTAACCAGAAGGTCCTTAACTATTGCACACTTATTTTAGGGAGCTATACCGCAGAAGGGCCAACCATGATGAATTGACATTTCATATTTCGCGCTTCAGGACAATCAATCTTTTTGTGGTTCGATGAAGATGTGTCGGCATTTAGTTGTTCGGGTAAGTAATCGTTCAAATTTTTAATGTAGACCCGTAATGCTGTAGTGTGATAGACTAGTTAGGTAGGAGTTCTATTCCAAGACATGGCAACTATGGATATTTGTGTTTGTTTGTCTGTTTAAGCAGCAATGCTTTTGAAGCCATTCACAGTCACTACAACCTCCAGTGCCCTTCTTTGGCAATCCTGCTGATGTCATTCACTTTGAAATACACCTTTGGGGAAGGAGTAGCCCAGTAATCATCATGGTGCATCCTATGACTGCATAATACTGTTGTGTGATAAACTAGTTAGGTAGGAGTTCTATACCCAGACACAGCAACTGTGATTCTGTGTGTGTGTGTGTGTGTGTGTGTGTGTGTGTGTGTGTGTGTGTGTGTGTGTGTGTGTGTGTGTGTGTGCGTGTAAGGAGCAATTTGCTTTGGCCATTCACAGTCACTACGCACACCTACAAATTGAGAACATTGATAACTGTGCAGTAACAGAGACTTGATCCAAGCCTCCAGAGAGCACCCCTGCAATACCAGGTACAGCTCTCACCACACCTGTTGGCCACCAAACCAGGACCAAAACAATAAAGGTGGAGGAGTGTCCATATTCACCAAGGATATTCACACCACCAGGCTACTTGCCCAACAGAATGTGTCTGAAATACCCCCGGTGCAACTAACAGTAGGTTAGATTGCATTTCAAATTGTATAGCTTGCTACAGATCCCCCACCATGCCCCATGATACCCACTACTGCCTTTGTAACATACTGTGAAATATTATGATACAAGCAAACACCCTAATACTGGGTGAGTTACACTACCCTGCCATTAACTGGGAAAACTACTTGTGTACCAACACATGTGCCCAACGGTTCTTGGAAGTCATAATTCCCAATGCCCTGGATCAAGTAACCCATAGTCCCACCAGGGGTCAAATATCCTAGACCTGGTCATTACCAACATGGCACATCAATGCTCCACACCTATGGTCACTCTTAGCATCAACATCCCTCCCTCACACCCCAGTAAGGACACCACTGTAACACACATCTCCAAAGCCAATGTCATGCTACACATCAGATGTGACTAACATCATGACACCCATGCAGAAGGGAACTGAATGGGCAACTGCTGAATCATACATGAAGGCACTGTATGAGTACATCCACTCACACATGAATTGTGACATCCAGTATTGAACCAAGATGCTCCCCTCATCCAAGAAAAGGATGCCGATGCTGTGGCCCCCTGCCATAAACATACTGTACAACAAAAGGAGGAAACTTTTGCAGAAATGGGGGGTTTTCAGGATGCAAAATACTCCCTTAGCAGCTACAGTAGAAGGCAGAGACCTCTTATAACATCCACCAAGACAAGTTACGAACATAATATAGCCACATATGCCAAATACAACTGCAAGCCGTTCCATAGCTATGTGAGGAATCTAAATGGCAATGCTCAGAACTGTTGTGGGCTACAACAGGATGGTACTAAATCTACTCCTACTAAGGATATTGCCAATATCCTGGCAGATAGATTCAGTGCCAACTGCACCCCCCTCCCAACTCCCACAGGGCCCACCTCAACACGGGTAGATTGACATACGCCGGTAATAATGGCCACATAGGTAAAAAACACACTCTACAGAGCTATGTCAACAGCAGCCATGGGACCAGTCAGCATTCTGGGCTGTGTACTACATGATCTACAAACTGCACTTGCACCTCACCTACGTGATGTGTCTAATCATAGCCACACCTCAGGCTTCATGCTCATTGTGTGGCGCACAGCTACAGTTATCCCAGTCCACAAGGGGGGATCTACCTGGGATTCTGGGAAATACAGCCCCAGCAGTATGATGTGCCTGCTCTGCAAGGAATATATTATCATGGAAATTAAAACAAAGGCATTGGCAGCCTGCAAACACTGGACCCTAACCAGATTTGGTTTGTGAAGGGCCAATCATGTCACCTCAACCTGAATGACAGCTGTGACTCTGTCTCCAGAGCCATGGACAAGGGTAAGGTGGTTCACACAGCCTATCTGGACCTCGCTAAGCCCTTCAACACCATTTCTCAGTCTGGAATCATAGAAAAATGTATCAAGCTGGCCATTAATCCCAATGTCACCTGATGGGCTGCCAACTGCTGTACTGACACAACCCACACTGTAAATGTAGGTGACACCAACTCGAGCCCCAGACAAGTAACAGTTGGAGTATCTTAGTGTTCAGTCCTGGCACCACCCCTGTCTGTCATCTACTGTTCTGAAGTACAGTCCAACAGTAAGGGACATTGGCAAACAAAGGTCGCAGATGACTGCACACTGGGAGCAAATATTGAATCCCCACATGATGTGGATATTCTACAGAAGGGCCTTAAAGAAAGACATGCTTGGTGCATGAGCCATGGCCTCAAGATCAATGCCAAGAACTATATAGTTATCCCCATTGGGAAGGGACATGTACCTGTGAAGTACCACATAGGCGGCAGCACACTAAACACCTAAAGTGTGATAACAGACTTAGGGACAAAGGTGGACAGTGATCTCCCCTTTGTTAACCACATCACCACAACAGTCAGGAAACCCACCTATGTGGCACACCTCTCACTAAGGGCTTTACATCCTGAAAAAGGAGCCCATTGTCCCACTGTAGGCATCTCTCAGTAAACCCAGTACAAACTACAATGGCCTGTTATGTATGTACCTCACAAGACATCTGCAACAAGTAGAGAGGCTGCAAACATTCCTCATGAAATGACCAAAGGTCTAAACCAGATGCCCTATGCAGACCATCTGAAAATCAGCCAGCAATACTCTGTCACATATTGTGTTCTCAGAGGTGATCTCTGCTTAACATACCATGCCATGTCAAACCCACAGCTGTTGGACATGCTACACTTAGAGAATTCCAAACCCTTACAGCCACATGCTCCAGGGATCCAAATCCTGTCATCACAATGAACAATACATGCAGAAGGTATGTGGTCCTGACCCAGAGACTCGCCAGACTCTGGAATACACTTCCCACATATGTCAAGCAGAGTGCCCCTTTGGACCTCTTCAAAAGGAACCTGGATGATTGGATGGGAGATAGGACATTTACCCCAGGAT
The DNA here is from genome assembly GCF_019279795.1 of Protopterus annectens. Taxonomy (NCBI): domain Eukaryota; kingdom Metazoa; phylum Chordata; order Ceratodontiformes; family Protopteridae; genus Protopterus; species Protopterus annectens. The sequence continues at coordinate 1,797,817,832 of NC_056743.1, forward strand.
CATGTCAACTGACCTGCTAGACAGGGGTGCAGAGAAGTATATATTGTGGGAAGTCATAGCCAGAGAAATGTCATGTCTAGGCACATATAGGCCCTAGGGCTGACAGCCTAGTATCAATGTATGACCCTATGAACCTATGAACACCTTCCATTGCCCAACCCTGGCAAGGTTGCTGATGTCATTCACTTTGAAATACACCTTTGGGGAAAAAGTAGTCCACTAATCTCTGTGGTGCATCCTATAAAAGTGTAATGCTGTAGTGTGATATATGAGTTTGGTAGGGGTAAAATTCCCAGACATGGCAAGTGTGGATGTTTGTGTGTGTGTTTGTTTGTTTGTCTCTGTAGGGAGCAATGCTTTTGAGGCCATGTACACTCACTACAACCTCCATTGCCCATCTTTGGCAAGCCTGCTGAAGTCATTAACTTTGAAATACACCTTTGGGGAAGGAGTAGCCCAGTGATCTCTGTGGTGCATCCTATAACAGCATAATGCTGTAGTCTTATATACTAGTTCAGTAGGGGATCAATTTCCAGACATGGCAAGTTTGGATGTTTGTTTGTCTGTGTAGGGAGCAATGCTTTTGAGGCCATTCACAGTCAATACAACCTCCATTGCCCTTCTTTGTTAAGCCTGCTGATGTCATTCAGTTTGAAGTACACCTTTGGGGAAGGAGTAGCCCAGTAATCTCCAAGACACATGCTATAACTGTGTAATGCTCTAGTGTGATATACTAGTTAGGCAGGAGTTCCAATCCCAGACATGGCAACTGTGAGACTCGGTGTGTGCGTGTGTGTCTGTCTGTCATTCATATCCTGTGTGAAGGTGGCTGTGAGTGTGTAACAACTAGACTCATTGTGGGGTGGGTTTTGCAAATTTCTTTTATGGTGGGCCTATTATATGTCACAATGTCCACCTTACAAGGATAACAGATGTCAAACAGCAGAGAGGATGGGGTTGACAATCCATACCCCTACATGTGACATCAAGGCCTGGTGAACAATTTAGGCAACCCTTGTATTACCCAGAGAACACTCTCAACCCATGTCTCATACACAAACACTCGGCTAGGCAACAACCGCTTTGTTGGCAGTTTCTTGCATATTGTCCACAGATAGTAACCATGGTGTGATTGCAGCAGACTACAGAGGGCATGGCACCCTGTCCCATCACTACAACAGGCACATAATTGCAGACAGTGCACCTTCACTATATTCCCCACTGGATGCCTGCAACAACTGTAGTTCCATCAAATGTAACCCACAAAGGACATACCATGCCTTAAACACCTGCCCTGCATGGACAGATGCCACTGACATCAGGGAATACCTGTATCATGCTGTCAGTGTTGGTGCAGGGTCAACCTGGTGTCCATTGCCAGTTCCCACCACATGAGGCCAGGAATGGCACACCTGATGATAACAGTCTGTTTACACAACATGGCCCAGATGCCCCAGGTACAGTTCCACATGTCACAGAACATGCATGTGGGATGTGTGCACATCCCAGTCACTGTCCATGTCATGGACTATAGAACACATATATAGCAAGCATTGCACAGCACTGGCCACCCACAATAGTAACCCAGATGACTAAATGGGGAATACAATACCCACCTGTGTGGGCCAATCCAGACACTACACCCCTGAGCCACACTGAAGACCATTGCCATGTGGCCTGATGCCAAGGTATACCCTTCACCTAACCTTTTACAGCCTTCTGGCACAGTCAACCACTACACACTTGTGAAGCAATGCACCCATGCATGTTAGTACTGGCACCCTGTGTCTGAGTGTGTGAACTATAATGATTTTGACCCCATTCACACTCACTACATCTCCCATTGGCCTACTGAAGCATGCCATCTGATGACAGACACCTTCAGATACCCTTTGCCCATATATCATCCTGATAACCCCTGTGGTGCATGTGATACCTGTGTATTACTGTATTGTGGCAAACTAGCTAGTTAGGAAGTCTATCCTGATCCTGCCAACTGCATTAATGTGTGTGAGTCCCTGAGAGAGTGTGGCTGTGTCGACATTGACACCTGTTCATGTGGACAGGCATGTGTACTACACCTACCTTATCGCATCTATATCACTGTTGCAGATGTCACTCGCCATCAGATATATCTTTGAACAGCTCCCCAACATGTAAGCTCTGTGGTGCATGCAATAACTGCATAGACATGTGATAGCAATGCATTGTCAGTCAGGGGTTTGAAACCCTGTAATGGTAAGTGTGTGACACAAACATGCTTAGATTTTACTCTTCCACCCCTCCCTGTCTTACTTTGTCTCTGTCTGTCTCTCTCACTCCCTCTTTGGTGGATGTGGAGAAGTACACCTGCTTTGCTTAGGCAGCAGCTTGTGTTTTGTAAGTGATGCTCATGATCAGCTAATGGCCTCTGCACAAATTGCAGTCCCCCTCTAGCTGATTGCATGTGGAACAGCTGTGGTAACATTCCCATAGCCAATTGCATGGAAACACACTCCAGTATCTAGGAACATCTTGTGGATGTTGGGCCTTTTCATTCACTGTGAGCAGGACCTTGTGTTGGTGTTTGGGATTTACCTCTAACAACATACACTGTGGAGACAGGCCAACAAACAGGAGGGGGATGTGCCAGACATGGCTACAGAATGTAAGTGTTGTTCTGCATTTGGGGTAATGTTGGTTTAACAGGGTGTGTGTGTGGATTTGGCTAGTCTACATGATTTAATACCTGTCATGACAGTGTTATGTGTTTGAGAAAACTCCCACCTGTAGGGTTATCTGCAGACTGGGCAGTGTTTGGAGTCTTATGTTTCTTGTGTTACTCACAGATCACCTTAGAACTTCAGAAGCATAGTTTGAGGATTGCAGTCAGTACATGGTGACAGCCATGAGAGTTACTGACTTCATATCCCTCATAGAACATATGTCACAACAAACCCTGTTACAACAGTAAATGTATGAGAGTATCACATCAACATGCGAATATTGGCCTAGTGTTTGTGGCTCCACCCACAAGTCTGTCAATCTTTGTATGTATGTCATGCATTAAGATGTGCATATGTTCTGTGCACCATTATTTATTGATATCATACCCGATAACAATCCAGTCAGATATCAGACTGCTAGACATGTTATGTATAGTAGAGGTTATTTCTGAG